>NC_072491.1:32440000-32740000 GCF_027574615.1 Eptesicus fuscus | reverse complement strand
GGTGGTGGCAAGAACACGGAGGTGTGGCGTGGATTCACTCCCCAGGGCCTATGAACAAACAAGAATGCTGACCTCTAAGACGTGAAGAGCTTCCTGACTCCTAAGGAAACATGGTGAAACATGTTGGGCAGGAAGGACCTCCCGTCCTAAAGGCGATGTGCACGCCCCAAACTATCACATCTACAGCCTCCTTCTGCGTCGGTCGCCCCGCCTACCTCCCAGTCCAGGTCTCTTGAGCTGCGACCCGGCAATGGAGCTGGTTTTGGGTCGTGCGGGATGCGAAGCCACTGAGCACCTGGCCCCAGGCACACCAAAGGATCGGGTTTCTCTCGCTTGTAATTTTGAAATCGAGCTGTCAGATCAAACTGCAGAGGCAGGCAAGGGACAACGGAGGAAGCCACCTCAAGTCGAGTAGTCAGTGATTCCTGAACGATTATTTTGACTCGACGTAGTGTTTGTTTCTCTTTATTATACAGTAGACATTGATTATGCTGTCCTTTAGCTAGAGCTTAAAATTCACCAGGACAAATTTATCCCGGAGTCCAGTCAAGGAAGGAACCTACAGAGGGAGGGAGGCGCCGCGACACCAACATGTCTGTAAGCACCTAGAGACCAAGTCTGCCATCTCTGTCTCTTCAACGATGAAAATTTCGTCACAGCTTAGGACCTACACAAGTTATAGGAATACATTGTTCTGAAGATAAAGATGCTAGATGAAAGGATATTTGAAAGTTTAATCGTTGTTACCCTATTCTTCAATTTACTTAAATTGCATGGTAAACGTTCATGGATTAAGGACATGCAAATTAAAATTCAACTCTACATGGGTAGATCCAAAATCAGGTCCACAGACCAACAGAGCCAGGAGGAGGCGGAGCCACACTGCCGCACATGCCCACAAGGAGGTTTCTGTGTTGGTTTAGAGATTCAATTAAGAATAGGAGCAGCAATAGGAAAGTTGAGCAGAAACCTTTCACATAAAAATGACTTAATAGTTCAAAATACTTTGAAAATCACCATCCTAGCTCCTACCAGAACAACTCCAAACTGGGTGACTCTCCCAATACAGTCAGTGAGGATAGACTTTTCAACCGGAGCCTTACATTCGAATAAGTAATCCAGAAGTTAATTTATTCATCTATTTTGCCAAATGTAGTTTACTGTAAAATGTCTACAAAACTGTGGTAAATCTTATCCGTGCTAAGAAAATACATAAAATTGCTCATTAGGGAGCCAAGTTGAACGAGTTAGATATATTCTAACTTTTAAGTGCTTGTTAGTGGAAGTCATTTGCATTGTTTTGCTTCCTAATTTAAATTTATCGATGGCTCTGGAGCCGCGGCGATGCGCACTGCACACACACATCCCTTCAGCAATGCACATTATACGGTCTTACCTCCGCTACCTGTTAGAAATAAGTGTCTTAAAACTTTTCCCAAACATAATTAGCAAGCAATTTTCATTGAACTGAAAAGATAATTTTGAAACAAGGCATGTAAGGAAAATTTTCTCTTCCCAGTATCTTGTAACACGAATCATGGATTATTTTTTTAAAGCATAGGGAAAATCTTCATCTCTTGGTTTTACTCTAGGTACATTTCAGTAGGAGTAATCCTGAGGAGTTAATGCAAATTACTCAGGTAATTTAAACGGAGGCAGGATTAGGTCACTTCCCTGCATTATTCCTTCCAAAGACCAAACCCTCCACCAAGGCCATCCTGGTCCCTGTCTCTTGCCTCTTCTAGGCAGACAGGTTCCCTGTCCCCCCTTGGTCTTCCAAGCTCGCTCTCAATTCATGATGACCATGGCGTTGGCTGTTCCCTTTGCCTGGAACGTTCTCCAATCAGCTCTTGTCTGGCACCTGCTTCTCATCACTCAGGTGTAAGCAAAGCTTCTACTCTTTCAAGAGCTCTTCCCTGACCAGCTGATCACCCTATTTAATATGTTCCTCGATCTACAAAAACTTTATTGGTAATAGATAACATGTCTCTTCTTTCTAGAACGTAAGCTCCATGACAGCAGGGGACTCGTCTGTCTTTGCTTTCATTTCTGTGTTCTTGCTGCTATATTGGCATCTAGCACCCAATGTTGTGAAGAAGGTTAGTTATACTAGTGCACCGGCCAAGGGCCTGGGCTTTGAAGTTGGGTTCAAATATCAGGTTTGCAATTGACTAGCTCTGCAGCTTGAGTATGTTCACCTTTTATAAAAACATGATTTCTTTATAAAAAAGTAGAAATACTCACAGGGCAAGATAAATCCGGATTTAAATGAGTTAACTGAGACTCAAGTTTCCTTAGCGCTCACACTATCCCAGGCTCTACTTCATAGAGACTTGCTTTTCATTCTTAACCCCAAACTTAAGATTCCTTACAGAGGGGGTTGTGGGAAAAACGTAAAAATACAGAAGCCCCAGACACTTTAGCTCATCATCATTTGATGATTTTCTTGCAGAGACCTGAGAGTGCAGTAACGCAGGAGAGCAAGGAGGCTCTAAAGCAGGGCTGCCGGGTCCAAATGCAGCTCCTGTATCTCCAGGGGCCAGTTCCTTCAACGCCCAAGGCTGTCTCCTCTGGAAAACCCAGTTCCTTCAACCCCAAGGCTGTCTCCTCTGGAAAACCCAGTTCCTTCAACGCCCAAGGCTGTCTCCTCTGGAAAACCCGCATCTCCCTCACAGAGACGAGGACGAAGCAGTAGTGCATGGAAAGCACTCAGCACCTCAGCGCTCAATTCACACAAAGCACACAATGAACGCCTCTTGGTAACAGGCTGCATTTACAGTATTTCTCACTTAGGTCGATTCAAGACCTATTATTAATAATTAATTCCAGCAGGAAAAAAAAAGGAAAAAACATTTTCCAATGTCGAAAACTGTTAACAGGCGAATTCCAGAAAACCCAGAGCTAGTGGTTGACTGCCTACCCAGGGTTCCTCTGGCCACAGCTCCTGGTGCCTTTGCTTTGAGGACCATCATTGCTGTTAGCATTTTCTCCCAACAGCGCCAGTCACATCCTAGGCTCTATTTACAGAAGGTCATGGGAAGACTCCCAACTCTAAAGAATTGTATAAAAAGACCCTTTTATGATTCATTGCATTAAACAGAAGTCATTCTAGGTCTTATGGCTTAAAAAAATATCTTTGTTACTTAAACATTTAAATTCTCTGTGCTTCATGCAGATCCAGCTTTACTTCCCATGTTCGAAGAACCCCATTTCGGAGGCTGTTCTCTCCAAGGCACTTCGCCCCGGTGCACACCACCCATTTGTTAACTTCCCAGCAGTAGCAGGAGTGAGGGCAAAAGCAACCCCAGGACCTCTGAGGTGGGGGTTTCCGGTTGTTCCTTCTCTACCTCTTCATGGGTATGTCTCATCTTGGGATATAAATTAAGCAAATCCCATCGTCTAAGGAGATTTAGACCAGCGGTTGCCAACCGGTAGCCCTCGGACCACTGCTGGTCCGTGAGGTCTGGAAGGTTGGCGACCGCTGGTGTAAGGAAACCTTTGGAGCAGTGGTCGCCAACTGGTGGTCCGCAAGGTCCGGAAGGTTGGCGACCGCGGGTTTAGATGGTCTGTCTTGCAACGTCGGGCGGGGGTGGACTGTGTGTGCAGGTGGGGGAAGGGGAGGGGGGAGGCGACATTCACAGGGCTGCAGACTCCGCTCTTCCCCCTTCTCACGGCGTGGAAATAGGGCTTTGTGTTCGGTCGGGTGACATAAAAAGGTAGAAACAGTAGCTCTCAAATCAGACTTTACCTCAAATATCAAAGGTCACGGAGGGGTGCACGGATCCGCCGCTCTCGAGTCTGTGCGTGCGTGTGCACTTGGCATGCTTGCTGAAGTGGGTCCCTTTTCATCCCGCCTGGGCGCTCCACAGCTCCTGGCAGCCGCCACCGGTCCGCGGGGCACCACAGCGCCTTTGTGTCCCTTGCTGACACGCCGGCATTGTGTTTTTCTGCCCATTAACCAGGATAAATGACCTAGATATTGTGCCTATTAAAGCCTCATCTTTCTCGTGCCCTTTTGTTGGGCGGTGTACCACATTATCAGACGCCGCACACATTTTTAAGTGTCCTCAGTCTCGGGTGCCCTTTGGAGGGAGTAATAGGAGGGTTTTGTGTGCGGTTCTGCGGAGATATCTGGAGTGGAATTATGAGCAGGTAATTTAAGGCTTCCCTTCCCGTCTAGTCTGAAGACAGCCGGGTTAGCGCCTCGCTAACAGCTGATCTAGCAGAAGAGGATATATCAAGAAACTGTACAAAGGCCAGAATGCTGTATTTGCATCTATTGCGAAGGCAAAAAATAGAGCGAACACCAGTTCCCCTACACACTACATCCTATAATTACATTTCTGCATATCATGGGTCACTTTTATTAAAAGCATCATTACTACAGTTGGCAGCAATTTACAGTTTATCTTACATGATAGCAGTTTTCAAAGGAAAAAAATAAAAGGACATCACAACAAAGAAAAACAATACATTTACAAAGTCATGTCTGTAAACTTCAAGGCTAGTTTAGAGCTGAGGTAATGCTGTTTTAGCTTTGTGGCTAAAGTAACAAAGTCCTTTTAATTTAAAAAAAAAAAGGTACCTGATTCTCTAGTCTCTCACTCTTTTATTTATTCATCTATTTATTTTGTTTATACCAGTGCATTACAAGACCACGAGACAATGGAACTGTAGTTCTATCTGGCGAGAACCCTCCCAGTAGGTTAATTTCCAAAGGGACCCTTCACATTCAACAGCTGCCTTATTATTGCTGCGCCTCGGGACGGAGACGTTCACACTAACGTGGAGATTGTCAGAGTGTACGGATGTGTGTGTGTGTGTGTATGCGCGAGTGTGGGCACCCCAGACAGTCAGAAAGGGAAACAAATGAGCAAGTATGATATGTACGGCAAATTTCATCTTGACCTTCACAGCAACGAAATGAAAATTAAAAAAATTAAATATATAACTTCATACTTCCTTCGAGCGGCGCGTCCTTCCGTGAGTGCCGCCCTGTTACGAATTGCTCTTTATTATAATACCAACGGTACCACACGAAGAGGGAACAAAGCAGAGCATTATGTAAGCTTTCCTTAAAAAGACATGATCACCTCTCGAATTTCATCTCTCCTAGGGGTAATAAATAATGCACTGCACAATACTTAATGACCAAGATACCTTTTGACACACCTGTATAACATGACTTGGACTTTTTTTCTTCTTTTTTTCTTTTTGCTACACTATGTTACAGAACAGCTTATAAAACTAGGTATGAACATTAACTGTGAGTGTAAACAGTAGGACTACCACTTGTCAAAAGTTTTAAACACTTGAACGGGAACTGGGCCTGGTTACTCGTCGTTCTCGTTGTTTTCTAGTTCCTCCCCGCCATCCAGCGAGTCCAGCTCTTCACCCTGTGCTATTTCGTCTTCGAGGACGGAGGACTCGGCCGTCTTGTCCAGGTTCTCCTCGGCGTCGCTGCCCTCGAGGTGCTCCTCTTCCTGAAAGGCCGCCCCCTCGGCCTTGTCGGGGCCCTTCTCCGCGCCCGCGCCCACGGCGTTCTGCAGTCCTGCCAGCGCGGGGAACCCGGGCAGCGTCAATCCTCCCAGCCCCGGAGGTAGAAACATGGAAGGGTAGAAGAGGCCTGGGGCCATGGTGGAGAGGAGGAAAGGGTTGAAGGCGAGCGGGTTGGAGGGCAATCCGGCCGAGGCAGTAGCAGCACCAACGGGACCATTCGCAGAGTCAGCAGCCGAAACAGCGTCTGTGCTTTTCTCCGGGTCTTTGCTCTCCTCCTCGTGCTCGTTGCCCTTCTCTTCCCCCTTGGAAGTGCCGTCGTCCGGGTCTCCCTGACTGGACGCAGTAGTGGTGTTCCCAGCAGCAGCGGACAGGGGGCTGTTGAGCAGCCCGCCCAGGCCGAACACGTTGGGCAGGCCCGCCACGCCCGGCAGCATCAGGGGCAGCACGGCCGCAGGGTTCTTGGCGTCGCCTCCGGCCGCGGCAGCTGTGGCCAGTCCGGGAGGGAAGCCCATGAGCCCCGCCAGCTGGAGAGACTGGAGGTTCTGGAGGTTCTGCAGGCTCGTGAGGTCCATCCCCGCAAACAGGCTGTTCACCAGCAGAGGGTTGATGCCCGACGTGGAGGCCACGGCGGCGGCGGCCGCTGCTCTGGCGATTTCGCTCTTGGGCCTTCTTCCTCGTCGGCTCGCTCCTTCTCCCCTCACCACAGGTCCAGTGAGAAGACGGTCAAACATCGACTCGGGAACAAAACCCTGGAGGAAATGGAGAGGCAAACAGTGGCTGCAGAAGCTGCTGAAGAACACTTACTTTCAATGGGGGCCTCTGTGATGACCTGAAACCTAACATTCTGAACGGAAATACACAAGCGATCATTTCCACTCTCAAAGCTCAAATGAGAAAAATGAGGAAAGCAAAATTTCTATATTTTAGCATCACACTGGCTCACTGAATTGTGCTGAGCTGCATAAAAAGTGTCAAAGGCTACTCTGGAGTGAGGTAAATGGCAATCTATCGCACCCAGAAAGGAGGGCTGCTCAGAAACGCAAAGGAACCAACTTCTGACTGAACCTCAATGCAAATGAAACAGAAGCTGACACACTTTATGCTCCTGTCCATGACATCCTCAGGAAAACAGAACTCTGGGGATGGAGGACAGATCAGTGGCTGTCAGGGGCCAGCGGTGTGAGAGAGTAACACCAGGGATTCTGGAACCATCTGCATTGTCCTTCTGGTGGCAGTTCACAGGCCATCCATGTTTAGGACTAATATTACTAGATACCAAAAGAAAAATACGCTGCTTTGCTGTATACTTCAAAACAAGCGAGCAAAAAAAGTATCAAGACATCATTAACACAATAATTTTAAAAAGAAACTAATAGTGAAGAAAACTCAGACAGAATTGTTGTATTTTTTATTTGTTTATTTTAGGGATTTTCAACAGTGTACCGCAAGTATTTTTAAAACATGCAATACCTGACTATTAGTCAGAGGCACTGACCTCTTTTCCCATAGACTGTCAAATAAAAAACTGAGATGAGCCAACACAACAATAGCCATCCAGTGTGAATGCCCTGTCTAGAACTACCTATAATAATCTATAATAATCAAAGCGTAATATGCTAATTAGATCAGATAGCCAGACGACCTTCCAGACAACCTTCAGGATGACCTTCCGGACGAAGCCGAGGCTGCGAGGGCCAAGCCTCCTGCACAAATTTCATGCATCGGGCCTCTAGTACATATATTAAGTCATATAATAGAGTTGTATCTTATTGGTCATGTCACATAATAAGGTTGCCTGTGATTGGTTAATTCTTGGTACCAGAAATCCTTACATAGAAATGCAGGGACCTGATTTTCTAAAAAGTTACCTTGGAGCAAAAAGGATAAGTAATTGCTATTTTTGGTAAATAAATAAAAATTACACCTATTTCTTCTTACAGATCTGCTAAAAAATACATTTTTTGGTGTGCCGCAGAATTTTAGTAATTATTACTCTGTGTGTGCCATGAGATGAAAAGGGTTAAAAATCGCTGGTTTATTTTAATATCAGAAATCACAATTAATCTTCATCGACTCAACCACCATGAACTCCATTCCACAGGTGGACTGCTGCTGGGTTTACCTGGGGCATCCCTCCCGGAGGCAGCCCACCTCCCAGACTGTGAACGTGCATTCCCACACCATCCTCTTGAACCAGAGCTGTCTAGTTAACACACTTTGGATTAATGATGTAGACACAAGACACGATGGGTTTATGATATGCGAAAATGATGTATTATGTCAATTCTTTTAAGCTATTCTTTTATGTCTTTCTGTTAAGGACCAACAGAAAGTAAGAAAATTTCAGGAAAGCGGTTGTGTTGAGATGCCTACCCCGGCCGACACGCTGAGCTTGTACTTACAGACTGCTTAACAATGTCAGTCCAGTCGGGAGCAACTGCAAACTCAGGGTTTTCTTCCAGCCACCTGGGCAGATCCTTCATGGGAGGCGCCATCGCTCCGCCCATCTGGGGAGAGGCATGGGAAACATAAGTCCTTCCCTCTCCCCTCCTGTCTCTCTCTACACATATGCATACACATACCGTACACATATACTCCGAAAGAAGTGTGATTTTCTTTTTTAATGAAAAGATCTCAGGCTAAAACATTTCTTTCTGGGATAAGAAATCACAGAGAGAACGAGTCCCTTTCCCACGTTTACCTTCTTTCCATTTCGTTTATTGACGACGGGCACCCTTTCCTCTCCTGTCAAAGTGTTTATATCCAATTTGTTAGGGTTTCGACATCTATGTCGTTTCTGTTTCGGTTTCTGAAATGAGGAAAACAGCACATCTGCATTCTTCTGAAAAACAAAAACAAAAACAAATATCTTCAGTAAAATTGCACTTAATACTTATTTTTTTCCTGTATAAATAACAAACAATCAAGTCACCTTCAATTATTATGGAAGCTTCAAGAATTATTTGAATTACTAGAAACCATACTTTTCTTTGAAAGGAAAAAGTCCTCCTATTTTCCACTCTGTACATTAAGGAACTAAACAAACACATAAGCTGAGAACCAGCTTTGCCTTTTATCTATCAATAATGCCGCTAAGAGTCTCTTCTTCAAATGTTTGACCGCGTCATGGTAATTTTAAAGGAAACTTTCTCTGATTTCTAGGCAGTGATGGGAATGGATGCAGAGGTGCTATCACATCTGTGACAGGACTGTACACGAGGAGAACCAAGCGAGGGACACAAGGACCTTGCAGGAGGGCTGTTCTGAGTGGCAGGAACTCAACTCATGCTGAATTCAGCAAAATGAAATGCAAAATCCTACACTGAAGTGCTTAAAAATCAATCTCGTAAGCGTGGAAGTAACAGATTTGCGCCGCTGGCTAGTAAACAGTTTGTGTGACAAATCTTCCTTCCCAACCATTTAGACAGGCGGAGCGGCGAGGTATCAGCTTGTTACATGGACGTTTAAAGATGTAAACGCTACGTAAGCACTATCTTTGGCATTAGAGGATGAAGATGATCAGATCTGAGTTCATCTTGGGCATAACTACTAGTTAGTTGCTTAAAAAGGAAGCTAATGAAGTCGCAGGCTGCATTAGCTGGTCACATCTCTGCAAGTAGTATCTTCACAGCATTCTGAGCGGATCAGACCTGGGCTGGAGACCAATGCAAGTGCATTCCTGAGTGTCAGCCCAATAACAAGACCACCTGGAAACCACGCCAGGCAGGCAGAGAATAACTGGAGAACTCATGTCTGGTTGGTGAGAGATGGCGAAAGTAAGAAAATGCGTAATAGGTGTCTTCAAATAACTCCGAGGCTGCCCTTCCCGTGGGATAGACCTGAAAGCTAGCGTCTCTAATGTAGAATTATATAATGACAAAAACTGGGAAATGATCGAGATGAGAAGACATTCAAGCTAAAGGCAGAGGGACCAGGGATTTCTATGTTGAACAAGAGAACAAAACGGACTGTGCTGGCGAGATCCCTCCCACTCCAAGCGCTGTAACACTTACTGGTACGTAACTTGGCATATCAACAGTGTAAGCAGGGTGCAGCTTCAGCCATTCAACCAAGTCCTTATTTTTAGGAGCGTCATCCCCCACCAGCCTCGTCCCATCTTCGAGATTTATAACAGGGATCCGTGTGTCGGGGTCCAGCTGTCCAGGAGAAGGAATGTTTCGTGTTGGTGGGGTCTCTATATCTTCTTCAAAAGCTTTGGTCACCTCAGCATCCTCCTGCAGAAAGGTGACAACGGTCTGAATTCTCACAGGAAGAGAGAGATTCTGGCAACGTACTATCCCAAGAAAAGGCTACCCTAGCACAATGGATATTTGCTCAAAAAGGGGGAAAAGTTACTTGCAACAATGTCAGTCTTGGAACACATTAGAAGATGAAACTTTAACATCATGCTTCACACTGTAGAATTAGTAATTAGGCAGAAAATTCACATGCTCCATGTTTGAGATCTTAAGGAAGCACTAGGAATGCAACGTGGGCAGGGTAGTCTGAGCCTCCTCTGCACAGAAGGCAGCCTCTCAATCTCTCTCAAAAACCCATAGATCAACACCATTAAAACATTTTTAATTAAAGAAATGTTCCCAAAGCCAGTTTATACAGTTTTTTGGCACTCTGAGAACAGTACAACTTTGCTGGTGGTACAAAATTTTGTGTTAGGTTTGTGTGACAACACTGAAGAGATCAACTTTAACCCAAGTCTAGGCTCCACCGTCGTCCAGCCACTGGTCCTCAAACTGGTTTTGCAACCTCCCGACATCTTTTAAGTCAACCCATTTCTCCACTCCTACTGCTCCGACTTCCCACCCACATTACTGCAATCTTCCTAAATGGGCTCCCTGATCTAGTTCTGCCCCACCCTTCTTTAATCCAGCCTCCGCACTGCTACAGTGGAGTCAGGTTTCTAAAATGACTTATTTTGATAATTGAATCCCACCACCTCCAGTATAAAGTCCAGGTTCTCGTATGGCAATCGAGGCCCTGCACAATGTGCATTCCACCGTATCTCCAAGCTCATCTCTGCTGAACCTCCCCTCCTCACCAATTCCCCAGCCAACAGCTTCCAGTTCATCAACCATGAGAGGCTCTCTCTGACCTCAGGCCCTTTGCACATGCTCTCTGCACCCCTCTTTTAAAATGACCAACTTCTACACAATCTTCTAAACTTAACCAAAGTATGACCACCTTTAGGGATCCTTCCTCATCCGTTTCTCCTAATATCGTCCTCCCTCCATTCCCATTCTTCCTTTGGGCTCACAAAGTACTCCAACCATAGCTCATAACTATGATGCACTATTATCTGGACACTGAGTTGTCTAGGGCAAGCTCCTGTCAGGCCTTTACTCTTGCACCCCGGTGTGTGGCCCAGCGGCAGGGCCAGCTCCCACAATGGTGCTGAATGCATGGTGGCTGCACCTAACTTTTCATGGTCTCCGGTTTGAGTGCTGGCTGACATAATGCATAACCCTCCACACTGCCAAAACAACAGTAAAAGTGTAAAAAAAAAAAAAATTTACAGCATTTTCTCTAAGATCTGTTGGGAATTCTGAGCTAAATCTAACTTTAGAAAAATAAAAATATCAATAAATTCTTAGGTACAACTTAAGATATATGAAGTGAATAAAATCAGCCTTAAGTTTATCTAATCTAATAATAGACAAATATGCAAATTGACCGCACCTTCGCTACACCTAAGCCACGCCCACAAGCCAAGCCACGCCCACCAACCAATCAGGATGAGTATGCAAATTACCCCAACAAAGATGGCGGCTAATTTGCATATCAAGACAGCGTCCAAAGAAGCCAAGAGCTGCAGAAGGGAGTAAAGCTTCGAAGAAGCAAGCAAGCGGGGGGGGGGGGGGGGGGGGGGGGGGGGAGGAGAAGGGCGGGGCGGAGGCGGGGCCGCGGGCAAAGGGAAACGCGGGCGGGCTGGAGGAGAAGGCGGGGCGGGGGAGAAGGGCGGGGCGGAGGCGGGGCGGAGGCGGGGCCGAAGGGAAACGCGGGCGGGCTGGAGGAGAAGGCGGGGCGGGGGACAAGGGCGGGGCGGAGGCGGGGCCGGGAGCGAAGAGAAACGCGGGCGGGCTGGAGGAGAAGGCGGGGCGGGCGGCAAGGGCGGGGCAGAGGCGGGGCCGAAGGGAAATGCAGGCGGGCTGGAGGAGAAGGCGGGGCGGGTGACAAGGGCGGGGCAGAGGCGGGGCCGGGGGTGAAGGGAAACGCGGGCGGGCTGGAGGAGAAGGTGAGCCGGGTGACAAGGGCGGGGCAGAGGCGGGCCGGGGGAGAAGGGAAACGCGGGCGGGCTGGAGGAGAAGGCGGGCGGGGGACAAGGGAGGAACGGAGGCGGGGTAGAGTGCAGCAGGAAATCCTATTGCAGGATTTTTTCCTGCAACGGGAAAGCTAGTAGGTATATAATTACAATAGGGAAGTAGCACTGGTTGCAATGACTATTAATTCCTGTATGTGCCATGATTCAAATATTAAACACAAGAGTAAATGAAGAGAAGTATGAGCTGCAGAAACCTCTCAATTTGCTGATGTTGACAAAGAAGGGATTTTCAGTAAACACAACCTGTGCTAACCGGGTGGTTTTAAGCAGGAATGTCCATCACTAGAGACACAACTTTGGGGAGCATACACCTAGAAACGGCATCTTATCTTCTGGAACAATCAGCCACAGATGATCCACTACAAGACGTATTTACACACGCTTCTAAAAGAATCATATGCTCAACAAAAATGACCATTATTGCAACTGGCACACTGATAATAAATTTTGAAAATTAACTTTATCCACCTGGATGTTTCTGTTTTACTCAGACCTCACCAGGTAGCAAATTCCAGTAAAAGCTATTTTGCAATTTCTAGACTTTAATTCAACCATGCCTTTTCCTACCACCCTTCTAAGTTACTAAGCTTTCTCTAGATTGAAGAAATAGAAAATGGGCAAACAATTACAGGGATGGAATAGTATGAGGAAAAACATTAAAATAAACTGCTTCCCTCACATTCAAATTGCAGTATTTCCAAAACTGTCCCACTGCCCGGGGCGGGGGGGGGGGGGGGAAGGGTCCCAGGTCCCTCGCACCCAGGCCCTCGTGCACAGACAAGGAGCGCCACTATTTGATTCGGGTTTCACATCAATAGGCAGGAGATACCTAGTACTAATCAGCATTTAAAAAGAAGCTGCATGGAATCAGGCTCCTGGGGTAATTAAAACCCTCGTCATTTTCAGGCAGCACATTTTTAGGTGGCGTGGTTGACACCGATTAGGGAAGAGAATTTTGATTACACTGCCCTTGTTTCCTTTGAATTGAAAAAAAAAAAAGGAAAAATCCATTGTCACATATATTTCCTTCGAACCTAAACAAGCACAGATCCTTAGGCAGTTGAGATTTTTAGGAGACTTGCGATCCCTAACTTTATATATGAATACAAACCTCGAGTCAGAAACTAAACATGTACACTAATCTAATAAGTGCCAGGCCCCCAAAATATCAGTATTTTTGAGAGCAGAAGCTTTTCCACCTCAAGAATTCAGAGATGACAATATCAGGCTCCGAAGACCATGTTTCTGTTTGGGCTGGTCTCCTGAGAGCAGCCAGTATAGCAGAGTCCTGGGAAGAACAAATCCTCCAGCCACACCTGGTTCAGGCTGGGAGACCTGCATCATTGCTCAACGCAACGCCCGCTCAGAACCACAGCTCTGCTCATTGTAATTCTGTCCCTGGTGGAAGAAGCCAGCTTTAACACTGCATCGCGGAGAGGAATGCGGGGCAGCGCCATGGGCAGTGGCGGGGACCCTGACTGCCACGTGGGCACAGACAACGGAGTGGGCCCTGCACTTACTGCACTCAGTGACGTCCGTTTGTGGCTCATGAAAAGCAGATCGAGGCCCTCCACGTTTTTCCTCCTCCCCCGCCTCCTCTTCATGGGGGGCTCCCCATCCACGAGGGAGCCGTTGAGCAGGTGCCTCGTGGGCGTGCGTGACAGCCCCACCTGCAGCAGCTCCATCTGAGTCTTAAAGGCATCGGACACTGGCGTCGAGACGTTAGGCAAGAGAAACTTTGAAGTAAGAGATGAAAAATTTGAGGTAGAGCTTGTTGCCTCCCTGGAGGCCTTGGATAAATCTACAACTTTTTCTTGTCCATTTTCTGAGACCACCTGAGACTCCCGAAGCTGGGCCACCATCTCCATGAGGTTTCTCCGCTTGGCAGCTCTTTCGGCCTCGATTTCAATTTTCCTCCTCCTCCGCCTCCGCTGGCGAGGGACAGCGAGATTGAGAGCATCTTCCTGTTGAAAAATGCCAATGAAACAATGAGCCCAAATGGCCTGTGCTTCAGGAGCTGGCTTTCACAACTAAAGAACAGCGAGCTTAAGGCCTGGCCAGTGTTGCTCAGTGGTTGAGCACTGACCTATGAACCTGCAGTTCGGGGTTCAATGCCTGAGTTGCAGGCTCGATTACCAGTGTGGGGCATGCAGGAGGCAGCCGATCAATGATTGTCTCTCATCATTGATGCTTCTATCTCACTCTCACTCTCCCTTCCTCTCTGAAATCAATAAAATGTGTGTGTGTATGTGTGTGTGTGTGTGTGTGTGTGTGTGTGTGAGAGAGAGAGAGAGAGAGAGAGAGAGAGAGAGAAGCGTAAGGAATTAAATATCCCTAACTGTGCAACAAGCTGAGGAAACAGCAGCCATATTTCTAAGTAGGACCAGTGGAACACAAGCTTCCAAACTGAGGGGAGATTTAGAGTTGAACTTGAAACTGCAAAAACAAGTCGCGCTGACCTACCTTTGACAACTGGGGAGAAGTGGTGAGGTCCTCGCTCCCGCTGACGCTGGCCTGGCCGACGGCGGAGAGCTCCGCAAAGCTCCGCTTCTGCAGGGGGCTGTCCACGGTGGGCGGCGTGTAGCCGGGGAGGAGGCCCTGGAAATCAAACATCTGGCGCCGATTTACTGGCCATTTGCCTTTCAACACCGCTTCACAGATATTGTCCAATCGGTTTATCATTACTCGATCCTGGAGGGAAAGGAAAAGTCGCATGAAATTGCAAGGAAGACCTGGTCAAAATTACCAGGTAAATGTTTCTATCAAGATGCTAAAGAGTAGGAAAGATTTACAAGTCAATTGGCAGGAAAAATGTCAAAGAAAATGAAAGACAAATAAGCAAATAAATTCCATCCAAACCACCTGGCCATGGTGGAAGGTACTCAGGGGGCTCCAGGATAGAAAGAAAACCTAATGTTCTGCGATTATGAACATAGAACCACATCAATTAGCAAACACTGCATGGCCACCACCTCTAAAATGCCCCCATATTTTAAAAAGTAACTTTTATTCAAGCTAAAGGATGGTGGGTGCATGTCAGCAGATAACAATGGAAACCTGCGCGTAGCTTCAGAGCCAGGCAGGATCACAGTCTGTCCCGGGCAGTGGGACATCATTAGCGTCACTATTAATAAAGTTCAGCATTACAAAATGGGCACAACCCAGGAACACCTAATGAATGTCAATTTGCATCCCCCACCTATTATTACTTCAAATTTCACTGAAGCGTGTACATTAAAAATTTCTAATTACAGCTTAGACCCAGTTTCCATAGATTAAACGTGCCTGCCTGCTCCCACAGACCTGACTGATCCGGGAACTCCCTTCCGTACCCGATAAGGGAGGCTAGCACAATGGGGGAAGTGAGAGGGCATGGAGAGAAAAAGATGTCTGTCATAGGACACTTCAGTTAAAAATTTCACATGGTTTCTTACGCAACTCACAGTACGAAGGCCAGCCTAGGGATGAGTCGACTGAAGCTGTTTTTTTGTGTTGTTTGTTTTAAACCAGACAGCCCTGTTATGGTAATTAGGATAATTATTTCCCCACCCTTAAAAACAGACCCAAATTACATAGGGATTTATTATAAAATTATGCTAGTCAGCCAAAAAAAAAAAGTAATTTCCACTTGTTTTTAGTTCTAGATAACCACATTTGGAATTAACGCCTAATATACTGGACCAAATGGGTTAACAGCCTACCTTCTCCCAAGTGAAGAAGAGTAGCTTTCCAAATACATGCAACTTGTCTGAAATCTGAAAGCTCTACTTCAGACAAGAAAAAAAAAAATTGAAACACAGTTTTAAAAAGTCCACACATTTTCCTTTGTGCATTGTTGGTGGGACTGTAAATGGTGTAATCACTATAGAAAACAGTACAGAGGTTCCTCAAAAAATCAAGTCTAGAGTTACCAGGTGACCAGCAATCCCACTTCTGAGTGCATATCCAGAACAGAAGAACTGAAAGCAGGATCTCAAAGAGATGTTAATGCACTCATGCTCACAGTAGCACCACAATGAGCCAAGGGGTACAAGGAACCCCAATGTCCCAATGACGGGTGGCTGGATAGAGAAAATAGACTGTATATACACAATGGAATAGTATTCAGCCCTAAAAAAGGAAGGAAACCCTGTCACATGGATAAACCCTGAGGACATTATGCGAAGTGAAATAAACCAATCACAAAAGGACAAATATTGTATGATTGCACTTGTATGAGAGGCAACCAAAGTAGTCACATTCATCAAAACAAACGGTAGAATCGTGGCTGCCAGGGGGCGGGAAGGGGCTGTTTAATGGGTATGAAGTCTCAGTCATGCAAGATAAAAATGTTCTGGCGATCCGCTTCATAACAATGTGAATAGACTGAAGACTACTGATGTACACACTTAAAATTGCTTAAGATCATAAATTTCATGTTATGCGTTTTTTTTAGCCAAATAACAAAATTTTTTTTAAATCCACATATTTTTATATCGCCGAAGGGTTATTTAGTCTATGGAAACAATAATCCATATACAGGGTAGTACACGATTACCACCCTAAAAACCTCAAGGAGCAAAAGTCCATATAAACGGTTCTGTTTCTTATTCCCTTCCCTTCATGTCACCTTTTCATCCTATTACGAAAGTATTCTACTGATTTTTTTTCTTTGGGCTTTTCCAGATCATTCTTTAAATCATGAGAAACATCTACCGTCTTCAGACATTGTGTCAACGTTTTACTTAAAATTATTTGGAAAATCAAGCTCGAACAATTTTTTCCACCCACTCTTTGGGTCAACAAAACAAAAAGTAACCCACCAACCTTAGGCCAAAACGAGAAGGCAAATGTTCTCTCATGAAGGAGCTGCGCTACCGACGGGTCCCCGTCCTCCATGTAGAAGCCATCTCGGGTCTCGTCCCTGGCAGTGCTCATAGAAGCATTGCTTTCTTCATCAAAATGCTTCCCCCTCGAGACAGCTCCTGCTGAGAAATGAGTTCATGTGCATGACTCACTACCAGAATATCACGGAAAACGAAGTTTAGAAAGGACACGATGAAAAAAACCGAATACCACTCCGCTCCATTGTATTGAGTGCCTACAATATGGCCAGAAGGGTCTTGGGCATTTTACAGATCTTGCTGTATGAAGCCTGCACCAGGCCTGTCACGGACATGCTCATTCCCATCTTACAGACGAAGAAGCAGCGTAGCCTAGGGAGGTCACGTCGCTAGTCACCTGACGCTGTGCCAGTGCATCTCAGAGGAGGCTGAAGGGCAACCAAGACTGACTCAAGAACCCATGTCCCCCACACGGGAAAGGGGCTGACCTGGCCGCTAAGTTCTAAGTTCCAGCTGCAGCAGAACCGTACCACATGCCTGATTTTGTGACTTACAAAGAGAACCAATTATTTTTAGATTCCACTCCTACTTGATACTTCTGAATTAAAACTGTATCAATTAAGCATTATTTGTTTAAAAATAACTCAGTATTTACTCAGTGAAGGACTCTTCTCCCACAGATTTAACTGTCAAAATTAACATCACTTGGGCCCAGCCGGAGTGGTCAGCTGGTTGGACATCATCCCATGCACCGAGAGGCTGCTGGTCGATTCCTGGTCAGGGCACATAACCCGGGTTGTGGGCTCAATTCCGTCGGGGCACGTATGGAAGACAACTGACCAATGTTTCTCTCGCACACTGATGTCGACCTCTGTCTCTGTCCTCTGGTGAGGATTAAACAAATAAGATCTCTTGGAATTTTTAATACACCGCTACTATAAAGTTAACTCTTATCCTTAATCCAGAAACTATGTATTCATAAACCTCTCCTGAGAGTTCAACTTGTTCAAAATATAATGTTTCCGTGTCTTATTAGAGCAGAACATACAAGTAAACATAACCTAAAATTATCCCTTCACAGGAGAAATGCACACTTAAGAAACAAAAAAGAGCTTTGTCAGTGGCATGAAAACTCGGCATGTCGCCACTGCCTTGTGGAGGAGGGGCCGGGGGGCCGGCATTACCTTCAGGCTGGGAAGATTCTTCCGACTTGTCATCATCCTCCAGCTTTTCTTCCTCGTCCTCTTCCGAACCTTTCTCGGAAATTGACTTGGGCCCTGAATCTGCGCCGACCTCCATGCCTTTCAGCTCCTGTTTGACAGAGCTGGCCTCGGCCTCACAGTCCTCCTTCCGGTCCTTGTCCCCGCCCTCGGGTTCCTCCTCCTCCTCTTTCGTGGCAGGTTTCTCCTGGGCGGCCGCGTGGTCAGGCTCCTCCACTTTGCCCTCGGTCTGTCCCGTCACCTTTTCCTCCTGAACGTGAGCGGATGAGATGACGGCCGGAGTCTGGCCAAATCCCACTGCCAGCGGGTTCAAGGCCGACATATTGCCAGGCCCTCTGTTCTGTGCAAAGTTTTTGTGCGCATCCAAGAAGGACAGTTCGGGGTCATTGAGGATGTGATAGTCCGTCCGACTGACCCCGTGTTTAGCGGCGCCCACCAGCAAATCTCGGTCGTGCCGTCCACATTCCCACCACTCCGGCAGGTCCAGGCTCGGCTGGCAGAGCTTCAGCCTCTCCCCCAGTTGAGGGTGATGGAGAACCTGCTCACGAATTTTCCGGAGCAGTTCGATGCGGTAGAGAGTTCTAGAGGCACGCTCTTCTGTGATGGGCTCGATCATGGAGAGGTCTGGAGGTTCTGAAAACATGAAAATAATCGTATTTACTAGGGACAAAACTGAAGCCGGCTTTCAATTGTTCACTCTCTTATTTTTCATTTTATTGGCCTGTTAGTATAGAACTTTTTTTATCAATGGACCTACCATCATCGGGCTTGGTGGGCATTCGACACACACGCCTACACATGGCCACAAAGCAGCTGAAGTATTTCTCCAGGCTTTCGTCCGACTTTTTGTCCAGTCTGGCAAAGGCTCGAAACTGGTTCCAATCAAACTGCTGTTTCATGGGGTCAAAAATAACCCCAAAAGTGGATACCACGCGGTAGAAGTCAGCCTCTTCTCTTCTTGTCCACCTATCAGAAGAGAAGACATTGGCTTGCACTGTACTTGAGTGAAAAGGCTTCCAGCGTATTATCTCTTTTCCTCTTTGGCCCTAACCTTCGCACACGGTCCTTATTTTGGGGGTGGGAGACAGGCTGCTTTGATGGTCATTGTCTCCCATGTGATTCCTGCCTCTGGCAGGCCTCAAAGAGCATCCCAGAGAGAAATGTGCCGGGAGTTGAGAGTAAAACCCTGGAAAAAAACTCACTTTTGCCGTTTCTCAGAGATTATAGCTTCCCTTTCCGCTTCCAGTGCTCTCACTTCCTCCCGCGGCCGCCGCCTCCGCCGGTCCGTCTTGGTCAGGGCCTCCTGCCTCAGCTGCTGCCTCTTGTAGCTGCGCTGATAGGCAGTGATGAGCCGGCGCAGGCGGGTGGTCAGGGTTGAGGTGTTAGGCCAGTCCAGTTGGCCTAACTCAGCATTGCTCTCGCTGTGCTTGCCTGGGGAAGTGGGAAAAATATTTTTGAAATGTGTAGCTGCAACTTTGCAATACACAGGATTTTACATCACAATAAAGTGACTCGTTAACATTCAAATGACAGTGTGGGAAAGGGCATCAGAGTGCCCTCATTTTGAAAACGTTAATAAAGAATAATAGTATGGAACTTATAAACCATTTCTTTTTTAAATCAATCTTACATAAAGAAATACTTTATGTCATAAACTACATTATAAGGGTGTTCTCAGGTAATGTGATAATCTTGAGCTTAAAAAAATCACATTAATTGTTAGCTAATGATTTTACATTAAGCAAAAGGTCGGTATTTTCTGTAAACCAGCACTATTTCAGACACTTGGCAAATGCCTCATTTCCAAGAGATAGATTTCTTTCTTTTTTTAAGAGATATATTTCTAAAAATGCTTAAAGAGTTTTCACTAACTGGTATAAAGCAAATGAACAAATTCTCTTAATCCAAAAAATAGTTATTTTATCAAAGAAATGCAACATAATGAAAAACCAACACTAAACAAGAATTTAAATTATTCCCAATGGAGAGGAGTCAGTGTAGACGAGATAACGCTTTGAGATCCACCGCCCCAAAGCCCAGAGGCCGCTGGCACGCCACCGCCGCTGCCCGGCGCCCCCGGACTCCGCTGTACCAGCGCTGATGGAGCCGTACCTGTGGTGCGTAGTTCCACAGACTCTTCCTTCTCTTCGGGAGGAGAATTGGCAAATTCCTTGAAAGCAACGGGAGAAATGGGATTATTTTAATCTGGGTTTCATTTTGCTTTATCTTCTAAAGAAAAGGCCATCATCTATAAAGTTTAACAAGTCGTATATGGGCATATAATATTTTACAGGAGCTATAAAATCAATATACTCAAATCCTTACATCTATTTCATCCTTGAATGGCGTTCGGGTGGGTTTATATTCCGGGTCTTCATCTTCTCTATCAAATTCTCCCCTATGTAAAAAATTTCAAAAATGTTTAAATCATACTGATAGGAAGAGACTGAAGAGGACTGCCTAATGCAACTTTTACTTCTGGGTTCAACATCAAAAGCCATTCTATCGGTATTTAAAACAGGCAGCCGTGGAGGGAGGGCTGGAGGGGAGTGAGGGGGTGTCTGTTGTCATTTGGAAAAGACAAACAAGTTTCAGATTATCTAGATGCTGTATCCTGTCTAAATAATCATGGTGACATGTACCCAGACTCGACTGATAAACATCACTTAGTTCAAATAGCACACTGCGCAGTGGAGGAACTCAACGCTGCCAATAGATGCAACACGGATGTAAAGTTTATTAAAATTTTAAAATGTCCTTCTTACCCGTCACCGCCATCTGCTAGCATGTCTGTTCCTCTCTGCTCGGCAGCGATGGCCTTGGCATCAGGCATACCCACTCGTTCCAGGAAGCACAGTGCGGGGTCCGCGCGCATGGAGTTGTACTTCTCGTAGCCTGTGCCATCCCCACCAGCCCCGAGGACACACACAGAGACAATGAGAGGCCCGTCACGAACAGAATCACAGCACCACAACACCACGCGGGCTTCGTCCCTTGTACTTAAAAGAACCCTGATTTAGCAGCTGGACCCCTCAATTCCAGGGCAGATCTGGGGGAGCCAAGTTACATTCCAGGGACGTTATCAGAGTGACCACAAATACTGAGGAAAACAGGTTCGACCATAGCTGCGAGATGCCTGGGGAGATTTCTGGCCCTGTTTTCCCCCAAGATCTAATTTTGCTTGACATTTAAAAGACTTCGTAACGTTTCCTCTATGACCTCCGCAGAGGTAGGCCAAGTCCACCCACCCTCCTCGTGAGCGGCCTCGGTTCCGCGGGACCTTCCACCGCCAGCTGAAAACCCGCGACGTCAGGCCAGCGAGCCTGTCTGATTGGGTTTGGGATGATGCATGTCAGTAAGATGACACTGTTCCCTCTATGGCTTTCAAACTGCAATTTGCTCTCCGGCTGCCCACGCTGACTAGATGGGAAATGGCAGATCCCAACAGCGCCGTGCGGGGAAATGGTTTTTAGGCTGAGCTCACAGGACGGGGCCGCGGCACACAGGCAGAACAGCACAATTCAATTAGGATGTGTACTACAACCCGCCGCCCCTAACTGCTGTAGAGCCGCAAGCCAAACTATAATCACGGAAGGTTTTATAAGCCATCATTCTCCCCTTTAGTCAGGCCGGGCTGCCGAGACTACCTCGGCGACCTCCAGAGAGCTGGGATTATAATCAGGAACCGCTCACTGTATATATCATGCCAGTTCTGCATCCCCAGCCTTTCAAAGTTAACAAGGCTGCATCCCACTCGGGGGAGCCGGGAGTTCTCAGCACTGACATTTGTGAAATATTGCTTGGAACAAAGCCCAGGAGGCACTTGTACAGATTAATAGCAGAGGTTAAGCCCGCCGTCCACTCTGACACGGGCTGGCAGAGTCGGCGCGGGAGCCGTGCTGGGAGCAAAGTTTCGGGAGGGCTCCAGGACAGTTGGGCTATTCTTAAAACAAATATGGTTTGGGTTTTATTTACAGTCAAGAAAGAAATGTTTTCTTCTCAAACACTCAACAAACATTCAAAAACAGCATCTGATATTTACAGTTCCTATTAGATTTTTAGTGCAGGAAAGCGGTCGATGCCAAGAGTCCTCTGGAACTATCCTTGTTAATATGATGACTTTGGAAGAGAGGATGCAACGAGCTCTAAATAGAGAAAAGGCCACGCGGTCAAGATGTGGTCAAGCGGACACGTCACTCACCGTGTTTGAACACTCCAATTAGGAGGGACTTATCCGCCTCCTTATCCCACCAATCCGTGGGGACCTCGGCGTGGAACGGCTCGGGTATCCACACATCAGCGTCACTGTAAAGACAGCCATTTGTGTGATATTTAAGACAAACACCCATGTTTTAGAATCTCTAAGTCATTTGACCATGTGCACGCGCTCATGTGCCCCTTCCCACAGTAAGCACCTGGGTGTCACGGAGAGGAGTGAGCAAAGGTTAAAGCAAAGGGCTTAAGTCTGTCGCTTTCCACCCTGAGCAGAAATGAACGCTATCACCAGCATCCCATTATAAAGGTCGTGTCAAAACTCCTGTAATTTAGTTCACACCTCTTTATACACACACACACACACACACACACACACACACACACACACACACACAGCCTTTCCCCGATTCTCGCCACGTCCCCAAGATCATAGGACAAACACTGCATTCGAGATGCAAAACAGGACGTGTGCTTCTCATGGTTTATGAAGGTTTTGAAACATGATCCATGATGTGTTCCGACTGCCCGGATGATGGCAGGGGGGCAGAGAACCCATGCGTGCATGTACTAACCTTGAGTCAGCACCCTCTAAGATCTTATCTGCCTGGTCTCCTATCACTTCTTGTCGTAGGTAGTACAGCATGCGGACACGCAGCAGGACCCTGGAGAGGAAGACAGAGGGGGGAAAAGTTCTTAACTTCAGGACTGTTTGCCAACAGTGGCTTTTGGCAGCTGCTGCTGTTCATCCATCATCCTGCCAAGGCTGATTAGCCATGCTGTATGGTAGGCTTGAAGCGTGACAGATGGTGGCACATAATCACCTCTGTGTGGTGCTTTCTGCTGGCTTCCAACAGGCCTGCCTGGCAACCGTTCACACTGCACAGAGAGGGACCGAGCTCAGCCCAGCCCGGGCGCACTTCACTTCGTCCTACCTAGTGCAGCTTGTGAAGTTTAGACACGTACCCTACCACTGCCTCTGAAGTATTGAAGCAAGTTTGTAAACAACTGAGCAGATGGCTTTCAGTGACTGTTCTGCTTCATTATCTCATAAAATTTCCTCAGCTGCTGCCTTAATGCCATTTTTGGAAGCACATCAGAAGTTGTAGGAATACACACGATATAAAATCTGGTTTTACTACCTTACAATAAACCCTCAATATGGAATGTCAGGTTTTTCAGATTATAGAACTTTGCTTCCGAGAAAGGAAGATGGCGATTGGGCGTGGGTCTTCAGCTTCTCCCTTAAGGAATATTAACCATTTTTTATTCCTTCTGGTTTATGGTATATTACCTGGAAGCCTAAGTTGTCACTTAAAAAATAATAAAACATTACAAAGGCGATTAAAATATGTCTAATTCATTGGCATGCTCAGTCATTCTCAAGGAATTAATGTTTAAAAACCCTTGGTATTCTAGGAGCCAGATTTTTCAATCTCACGTGGATTACCTCAACAGCTTTGAACATACTTCTTTCAATAAAGCCCACCTGGTAACTCCCCAGGGCCTAAGTCTGCTCCGAGTCTGGCATCTCCTGTTGGACAGCCCTGTGGGCAGTCAGGACTGGTACCCGAGACTGCCTCCTTGGCCGTGAGTAAATGACAATACCAAGTGCTATTTGCCCAGCTGGGTAATCCCAACATACACACACTTCCCATATACTCGCTTGTTTCCTTCACCAGGACACCATGATGGAGTGGGGCAAGTTACAATTTCTACAATTTCCCTGTTACAAACGTGAAAACGGAGACTAATAGAAGACAAGTGGCATAGCCAAGGTCAGAGTCACCTTGAGCATGGTCCACTCAGAACAGGCCCTCTGACTCCACCACTTCACACCGTCTCTTAGGACGTGGTAATTGTCCTTGAAAATATCAAATGACATCTTAAGGCAGCTTCACCAAAACAGACCATTCCTGGTCGTATGTGGAATAGGCACACCGCCCTCCACCAGGAGTCTGCTCCCAGCCAACCTGGGCTCAGACGGGGAAAGTGTAGGGCTGTAAACATCTGAATACACTCCAAGGTAAACACTCACTCTGGGTAATGTTTTATTTCTTTCTTTTGATAAGATTTAACACTGGCTTGCCCAAATGAACCAGGAGAAGAACAGGCAGTACAGGCCTCTGTGGCTGCGCCCGCCTTCTCTGGTGGGAGGACTTGCAGGACAGTTCTTCCGAGAACCTAAGAGGATGCTCACCAGGGAATACCCCACCATGGGCTGGATTCGCTTTTATGCACCAAAACTCGGTACAGAGGCAGTGACCCTAACGGTTTCTCTTTCTTTTGGTAGAAGACAAATTTTCTACATCGGGAGGAGTTTCAGTTATGTGGAGACTTTTATGTCATCTTTTTTCTAGAGGAAAAAATGCAAACCAGTGCATCTGGCCAGCTCAGTGCCCTTGAGGAGGACGCAGTGGTTGCCGGCAGGGTTACGAGGTGAACGGGAGGTGGCCTCTGACGTGAAGGAGTTCACACCTGTAAGCCAGACAGGACACCTCACACACGGTCAGGGAGGGCACCCTATGGAAGTCTGTTACTGACATCAGAATGGGAAATTAAGCCTGGCCAGCGTGGCTCAGTGGTTCAGCATCGACCTATGAACCAGGAGGTCATGGTTCAATTCCCAGTCATGGCACATGCCCAGGTTGTGGGCAGCCAATCCATGTTTTTTTTTTTCTTATCATTGATGTTTCCAGCTCTCTCGCCCTCTCCCTTCCTCTCTGAAATCAATCAAAATACATTTAAAACAAAAAACAAAGACACCACCACACTGGACCTGAGGCCTGAGCCATTGTTCCCACACCTGACCAGGGTTCAAATCCAGAACTCACGAGGCTAATCACCCAAAGTTCACATAAGCCACAAGGAAACGGAAGTTTTCCAGCAGCTATACCCTGGCAGGACTTGAGGGAGGACTATCATGCTACAGTAGTAACGACAAAACAGTTTCTGAGGTACCAAGATGGTTGGAGGTAATGGTTTGGAAGACTCAAAACTCTAAAGACAGCGATCAAAGGGAGGCCCTGAAGACACTTTCGTTTAAAAAGGGGCGAGAAGCATCTGTCAGTGCAACCTGGGAGCAGCAGGTGTTCTCCAGGGTTATTCGTGTGAGGACTGAGACAGCCCCGAGGAGGAGGCAGGCGTCTGAGGTGGGGGTGGTTGAGGACAAGGGTGCCAGCCTCGTCCGTCTGGGCCTCCAACCTGGCCCTGCCCCTTCACTAGCAGAGGGACCATAAGTACCCGAGTCTCAGTTTCCTTGTCAGGGAAACAGGATAAAACAGCACTTCTCACCTCAGACAACTCAAATGCCGTCCGTATGCAGTGCTAGGCACACTGCAGCACCATGTGCTCAGACTGTGGTGGCTAATTTTAAAGAGAGATGCACACACATTTCTTTATATCCTGCCCCCTCCAGCTGAGACCTTGCTGCAGAGCTCCAGCTGACGCACAGGGAGAGGGAGTCGTGGAGAGGCCGGGGGCGTACGCCCGGCAGCACGGCCAGGAAGGGGCGGTGGCTCAGTGCAGTGCGGCTGCACTGCTGACACTGAATAGTGCGCTCAGAGCAAGGGAAGAAACAACACGTGAAGATGTCGGTTTAAGAAGTAGAAGGTTAGCAGAGCTCCAAGCGATGCAATAAACTTAGATTCAACATGTATGTTCAGTTATATAGAATCAAGTTAGGTAAGGAATACGATTCTCAGCTCATAAGGTAAGCCAAACAAGACCAAACAACTGAGGCGCGATTAAGCAAAAAATAACATGAACATTCCGCAGCAACTCCCCTGCGGGCAGTCAGCTGAAGATGGGATCGTATAAAGCTAACCATAATTCCCCGACTCACACTGGTTAACACTTAGTTATCCACAGGTGCACCTGAGACTAACGCAACATAATAGTGAATGTAAACTGTAATTGAAAAATAACACTAAAAACAAAACAAAACTTAGTTATCCACAATGTCACAGCAGCACTATTCACAACAGCCAAAAGGTGTCTGTCAACCCAAGTGCCCAAGCATAGGTGAATGGATAAACACGAGGTGGTCTTATCTATACAATGGAATATTATTCAGCCATAAAAAGGACTAAAATTCAGGCACAAGCTACAACATGGTTCAACTCTGAAAATATCATGCTACGTGAAATAATCCAGACACAGAAAGACATATACTGTAAATTTCCATTATGAGGTACCTAGAATAGGCAAATTCATAACAGAGAATGGTGGTTGCCATGAGGAGGAGTGGCAGGCGAATTTTGGTTTAATGGTACAGAGTTTATATCGGGGTCAATGAAAATGTTTTGGGGATAGACAGTGGTGAGGGGTACCCAGCATTTTTAATGTAATTAATACCAATGAATTACAAACTTACAAATGATAAAATTTTAAAGTTGTGTTATGTACCTTTATCGCAATTTTTAAAATCAGCCCTGGCCGGTCTGACTCAGTGTGTAGAGCATTGGCCCTTGGACTGAAGGGTCCCAGGTTCGATTCCCATCCAGGGCATGTACCTTGGTTGCAGGCTCGTTCCCCAGCCCTGGTCAGGGTGCGTGCAGAAGGCAACCAATCAATGTTTCTCTCTCACATTGATGTTTCTCTCTCTCCCCCCACCCTCCCCACTCCCTTCTACTCTAAAAATCAATGGAAAAATATTCTCAGGTGAGGATTAACAAAACAGTAAGTAAATAAGTAAATATCAGTCATTTAAAGGTCATATGACCTGGCATCATGTTTCAAGAAAACTAGTTAAGGCTGTGCAAAGATAGTTACTACAGCTTAATAGTAACGCACACACATACACATATACATATACACACAAATCTATCTACACACACACACACACACACACACACACACACACACACAGGAACCCCCGAGCCCTCCGCCCTCTGGACCACCCACTTGTTGCAGTGGTGCTTCAGGTGCTTCCGGTAGCTGTCCTCCTGGAACAGCGCATCGGGGTTGCAGCCGGCCAGCCAGTCGGCGTCCTGCACCACCGGGTGTGAGCTCTGGGCTTTCACCTTCTTCCCCTTTCTTCCCCTGGGCACCGGGGCTGATAGACCTAGAATCATAATGAACAATAACGATGAGTATTATTATTGTAACAATAACAGAAGCCTTCTACAATCTGGCATCCAGGGCAGGGAAACACGGGGTCTCGGCTGTGCTGCCAGGCCCCGGGCGGCCTCTGTGGCCCTGCAGCACGAAGACGACCTACCGGAGTGGTTGACCAGGGCGCGCGTCTGGCCGTCGGCCGTGGGCGTGATCAGGTCCCAGATGAAGCTCTTGATGTTCTCGTCCCCCTTGTAATGGGTGAGGCAGTACACGAGGATGGTCCTGCAGATGGTCTCCACATCCTGCTCAGTGAGCTGGCGTTTGTAGCGTCCGTGGGAAAGGATGTCCGTCCACCGTCCCCAGCTGCAAAGCAAGCACTCAGCATGACAGGTGCCCTCAGTGTAGGTCTGGGGCTTCTTTTCACAGTCAGGCAGCGGGGTTAGACATCTTGGGTCAAAACTCTCATGTCGGTGGGGTTCCCAGGCACACAACGATATTAAATGTGGTTCTTTTCTCTTGCTAAGCAATAGCAACAAAAACCTGGCAACATTCATGTGAAAGGAAAGCAACCCAGGGCCCAGTGTAAAAGCCTCCCATCCCAGCGCGGGCTGCAGTCCACGGCTCCTCAGCGCAGGACAGGGGCTGACACAGGCTTCCCCTCAGACTCAGGCGGCAGCCACTCTGAAGTCGGGAGAGCAAGCAGGGCCTGGACGTTTTACACCCTCACAGCGATGCTGCACAGTCACAGTTCGCATGCTTCGATGCTGACCAACCATTTGAAATGAACAGGGACTCAAGGTGGGTGTGACAGCCCCCAGTCAGGGCCGAGAAGTGGTTTCATCAACCCTAAGGGGTGCCACGAAAATGAAAGACAGGCTGTGGACAGGCTCGGGTTTCATTCTGAAACGGAGAATGCAACTCCAAGTCCAAGAGCTCACACAGGAGAAACGTCCCGCCCACGCTCAGGTCCTCATGGGAAACGGGTGGAGAAGGGACTGTGGCTAGAACCAGGCAGATAGCACATTGCAGGGGCTGAACCGTCTATTTAGGATTACAGTCTCGGGTTTAACCCAGTGCTGTGCTCTTTCTCCTGCGTGCTGCGAAGTGAGAACGTGCAACAGACAGGCAGATGCGGTCTGAGCTGTGCCTCCCCCTGAGTACCGCTGACCGAGCCCCTAGGCTGCCTTCTTCCCGACGAGAGCGGTGCCCTGCTGGTGGGGAGTCTCCGCTGAGAGCACAGTGCACGCCCAGAACGCCCTATCGCCCTGGCTTGGCCCCCTCTGGCTTCTATGAACCTCTCTCAGGCCTCAAATCGCAAGGCTGGCCTTCACCTCTAGGCCTTTGGACACACTGCCCTCTCTGCCAGAAACTCTCTTCTCCCCCAACTCAAAGTCTGACACTCCCTCTTACCCTGGCTCATTCAAGATGTCCATCAAGTCACAGACTATACACATCACCTTCTGTGGAATTCCTTCTTCTACTGCCCTGAACCCCAGAGGCAGAGACAGAATACCTGAGCTGTGTCTTAAAGGAAGGAGACATGCTTCTACGCTCCATTTGCACAGAGCTCCCAGCCAAGCCATTAGCACAGTTGACTGCTGTCTGCTGTTCACCTGCCTGCTTGGGGTGGGGCTATGACTGTCCTGCTCACAGCTGTGGCCCTGGTATCTGAGAATATCCTAGCACAGTGCCCAGCACATAGTAGGTGTTCAATACCTAGTGCCGCCTGTGGGAGGAGGGAAGGGCTTCACTAAAATGCAGTATGCCCTGAGGATACTTCTTAGCTTCCAGAGTTATTAATGTGTTCCATTTCTAAAGCTACCGGCAAAATTCTCAACTTAGATCCTTCAGCTGGAACATGGAAGCAGGTGCAAAGGGCTTGGGTGGGGAGGCTCTCGGCTGTGTGAGGACCGACAGGAAAGGGTGAGCAGCTTGCACAGGCAAGAGGAGAGGGGACCCAGTGATCACACACAGGATGAGCTTTCGTTGAACTTCATTTATTCCACAACCACTGACGCAGCACTCACTGTGTCTGCCGGCACTGCACTCCGCCCCGAGGACACAGAGAGAGCCCTGAGCTGCTAGCTGGGTCTCCAACAGGAGAAGCCACTACATCGTCATAAACCAACACGCTCCTGAGTGTGGTGGGAAGTGCAGACCAGACTTTCTGGTGCAGGGTGCCAAGGGGACGCCTGCCCTGGATGCCAAGGACAGCAGGAGGGGTTGGGCAGCTCAGGCCTGCATGTGTATGTGTGTGTGTGTGTGTGTGGGGGTGGGTGGTTAGATGGTGGAAGGGGCTGGCTCTAGGCAGCGGGAAGGGCTTGTGGGAAGAGAGATGAGACAGACCGTGGCCCACTGAAGGAGACGAAGAGGTCTGTCCTCACAGGAATTTGGGCTGCCCATGGGAAGGGCCAGGCCAGAGCCCTGTGTGCTACATGAAACAGAATGTTTGTATTTATTCTGGAGCTAATGATGACTCACTGGAAAAAAACAACCCAAGACAGGATATTGTCAGATCTATAGAAAGGCCGTTTTGGTGGCGGTTTTGTACTTGAATGGAATTTGCCTCCGGTCTCACAATAGGGCTACAGACCTCTTATTATTTACTAAGCACCTCGCCCTGCAAAGCACCGTGGGGGTGCCACAGGGACGCAGAGCTGGCACCTTCAGAGACCTGAAATGACCACCTGTTGGAAGAGCTTCACAAGTGAGATCCTTGCCTTGAACAAATTTTTGTAACAGAATAAGTGTTACAAGATGACTGTGATAGTAAATTCCATGTGAAGCTAAAGGAGAAAAGACGCTGTAATTCTGAGGCTTTGTTCTGAGTTATTAGTCATCAACAAGTAAACTGGGATCTGACCTAATTCCTTAGGGACAAACTCATGCTCCTTCAAATCCTCGAGGACTGAGCAACGGCGAGCACGTTAACCAGACGCCCCGGGCCCTCGCAGTCGCTGCAGTTCGCCTGACTACGGGAGCCACAGAAATCCAAGCGCAGACACTGCTTTCCTGTGCCCACTGGAATTCTAACTATTTTTAAAGTAAAAGTCCGTTTCCCGCAGGCCCGACCTACCCATAGACGAGCAGGTTCTTCTCCACCCGGAAGCACTCGCTCCTGGCGTAGCCCTGGGACCGGTCCTGCGGCCGCCGGGGCTTCACGCAAGGCTTCTCCTCGGAGTCGCTCTCCAGGTCTGAGAACTCCATCAGCTCGTCCTCCTTCACCGCACTGTACAGCCTGGTCTGCTTCCTCACCCTCGGGGTGTCGATGACCAGGTTGTTCTAAAACAGACGGCAGACACACTTCAAACTTCTATCAGAGAGGCCTGGGGTTGGATCAGATAGGGAGTGAATGGAACCTCTCACTCACCCTCCCATTTAAGGCATCGATATCCAACTCAGCCTTCTTAGCCCACTTTTGCCAGAAATTTGGGTCATCCAGGGAGATATCTGTCCTATTTCCAGATGCAACAAAACTGGCCTAAAAGGGGGGAAAACATGCATTACTTTGAGATGCTTTTCTCAGAGGTAAAATGCAGAATAGCTCCCGTTTATCCATTCACTCAAACATGTCTGCCTTCTTCCACTGTGTGCCAGATGCCGCCGTCGATGGCACCGGGACAAAGACCACCCCCCCTCGGGTAGCTCATGGGCCAGGGGTTGAGGCAGATCAGGAAACAAAAGGTGATCGCTCAGCACACTACACCCCAGGTAACAAAGGGATGTACAGGTGTGACTGATACACAGAGAAAGGCCCTAACCAGGTTCAGGTTGGGGTGAAGGTACGGGGAGGGCATTGCTGGGAAGGGAGAACAGGCTCTCTAGAAAACAATGCCTGGACCAGACTGCTGAAAGCTCAAAGCACAGAGGAGAAGAGAGGTGATGTGCCCTGTGGCCGGGGGTGAGGGGAATCAAGAAGAGAAGCCAGCACCACTGGCGTGGCTCAGTGGTTAGCATCGTGTGGGAGGCAGCCGATCACTGATCCTCTCTCATCATGGATGTTGCTATCGCTCTCCCTCACCTTTCCTCTCTGAGATCAATAAAAACATGTATTTTTTAAAAAGAAGAGTAAGCCAAACATCAGGCTATTAAGGCAGGCCTTGCGTGTCCTGTAAACAGAGCCCAAACTCTATCCTGAGGAAGCAGCAAACTCTGCTTGGGGACATCACCCCGGACAGCATCCTAGGCAAAGGCACCGCTGTCGGAGCGTGGAGGGCAGAAAGGGGTAGAGCAGGCTACTGTAGTTTAGGGAGGAAGTAATGAAGACTGAAAACGGTTCTAGCAGAAACAAAGTTTCTTTAAAGGATTAACTGGAAGGAGTGAGAACCTAGCTAAATGTGAAGTACGAAGGAAAAGGAGGAAGCCAGGAAAAAACGGCAGCATCCAACTTTGGCATCTGAATGGTGTTACTCAGGTGCACAAATAGGTGTGTCTGTGTAGGCAGAGACGTGAGGGAGGAGGTGTTGGACCACAGAGCCCAGAGGAGGAGGAGCTGGACGACTGGATGTCCACACGCATAAGAAAGGTGGACCCTGTCTTACAACATCACCGCACACGAACACTCACTCAAATGGTTACAGATCTGGATGTAAGAGTGAAAACCATAAAACTCTGAGAAGATGACAAACCTTTGTTAACTTGTTTAGACAATGCAGCAAAAGCACAAACAATACAATAAAAGAAAAAAAAGGGGGGGGGGGTAACTGGGCTTCATTAAAATTAAACACGGTTAAGAAAAGACCAGAAGAAAATATTTGAAAATTGTATTATCTGATAACCTTTATCCAGAATATATAAAAAATTCTTAAGCTTCAAGAATAAAAAGACAAATAACTCAAAAGGTGAGCAAAGAATTAGAACAGACATTTCTCCAAAGATGATACACAAAGGCCACAAGCAAAGGATGCTCCAGGCATCAGAGAAATGCGGCTCTAACCCGCGAGGCTCTCACGTCCCACTCACGCACATGACTGCAATCAAAGCGCCAGACAATAAAAAACATTGCTGAGGCTGTGGAGAAACTAGAAATCTAAAAACACTGCCAGTGGGAAAGCAAAGATACCAGTACGTTCGCTTAGGAAAACTGTCTGGCAGGTTCCTCAAGGGTTAAACATGGAGCTAACACATGACCCAGCAAGTCCATTCCTGGTATACACGCAAGAGAAACAAAAACACACGTCCACACAGAAACTTGTATGCAAATGTTCCATAACAACATTATTCGTAACGACCAAAAATTTCACTATCAACTAGTGAATAAATAAACAACCCCAATGTCCATCATCCACTGGTAAATGAAGCATAGACATATAATGGAACATGGCTCAGCAATGAAAAGTAAGTACTGATCTGGGCTACAGCATGGATGACCCTCAACACATTGTGCTGAGTCGAGCCAGACACAAAATACAAGTTGCATGATTCCATGTATCTGAAATATCCAGAGCAGGCAAATCTATAGAGACAGAAAGTAGATCAGTGGTTGCCAAGGATTTGGCAGGAGACACACACACACACACACACACACACACACACACACACGCAGGCATGCTCGACAGGACTGTTAATGGGCATCAGGATCTTCCTGGGGTGATGGAAATGTTCTACACTCAGATGTTGTGGTGATAGTTACACGAGTCTGTAAATAAGGTCAAGGCACACGTAAAGTAGGTGAATTTTATGGTCAGCAAATTGCACTTCAAGAAAGCTATTAACAATAAAAGTGGACGTGGGGCCTGGGTGTGGAAGGGCAGGTAGGTCAATATGCAGGGGAAGCCTCAGAGGGGCGCTTGCCAGAGCGACCCCGAGTGGTGTGACCTTTGCCAGCGCTGGTCTGATGAGGAGGCGGGGGAGGGTGCAGCTGGAGGTTGAAAAAGAAGTAGAAAGGGAGGCAGTGAGACAACTGGTATGCATGATGCTTGTGTGGATTCCAGCTCTGAAAGCAGAGTTATGGCACTGAAGCTGGAGGGGAAGGCAGATGGGAGTGACGGGGTTGTTAGAGGCTATGTCGGGAATCAGATCTCAAGAAGGGGAGAGGCTGGGGTCAAGGCCACAGGTAAAGGACTAGCCTGGGAGCCGGGAAGCAGCTCTGAGGCCAAGGTGAGAGCGACCACCGGTGCCATGTGATAGAACAGGACCCAAAACACAAACAAAGGTTTTATGCATTAGGAGCTCCACAGGGAGTTAATTAACTTCTTGATTCCGGGTAAGAAGGCCAACGTTCCGTGTGCACCTCCTGAGCACTTCGCAGAGTGCTGCCCGCGGACTCTATTGAGCGTCTGCAGAAGGCCTGCCTCTTCCCATCGATTCGCACCTTCGCAAACGTGGAGCCCTTCCCCTCGGACTCGATGGTGATGGTGTGCGTTCGCCGCAGGAGAATCTGGTCGATGTCTTCTTCGCAGAACTTAGACCCTTCGTCCTCCTCATCCATGAGCGCCCCGTAGGCCCCCTTCCGCAGCAGATCCTCTATTTCCTTCTTGGAAAGCTGCTGCACCTGTTTGAGAGAGATATTTGAAATAATACAGAGTTGAAATGTTTTTAGAATAAACAATTTTTTTTTTTCCTCCAAGAGGATAAACCTAAGTTCCAACAAGGGACAAAGGAGGTGGAAACAGTGCTTAAAAGAAATACTGAGCTTGGAGAACAAGCGGATGCTGGAGCATTTCTCACTAGGAGCCACATCCAGCCGGGAGCCGGAGTGAGTGAAGGGGCCGGTGGGCGCGGGTGGCTTTACCCCGTTGGTTGCGTTTTCCCTTCCGCTCATGGACTGCAGCACCGCTTTATCCAGACCGAGCTTCAGACTCGCCTTGTCGAACATCTCCCTTTCGTAAGAATTTCGTGTGATCAGCCTGTAGATTTTCACAGATTTGCTCTGTCCTATCCTGTGACACCTTGCCTGGGCCTGGAAGCAAAGGGGAACTGATGGCTACCAAGAAAGAAAGGCTCTGTCGTCGGTAATGAGAGCACCTGCTGTTCCAATAAACAGGTGCGGCTTCGAAGAGGGTTCACACACAAAGAAACTACTTCTACATTATTAATAAATTGATGACTAGTTGGTTCATTTGCCCCCATCATAGGATACCGCCTGAGTGACTACATGACTTTAATTTATTGGTTTGACAGGGATTCTCCGTCACAGTAGAATGACTTAAAAAAAAAAAAAAAAAAAAGGCATCAGGAAGATTCTCTTGCATGTTTACCTGGAGGTCATTTTGGGGATTCCAGTCAGAATCAAAGATGATGCAGGTATCAGCAGCAGTAAGATTAATGCCTAAACCTCCTGCCCGTGTGCACAGGAGGAAAACAAACCTATCCGAGTCAGGTTTGGAGAATCTGTCAATAGCTGCCTGGCGCAGGTTGCCTCTCACTCGGCCGTCGATCCTTTCGTACGGGTACCTGGAAAAGGTCAGTATGAGCAAGGAGGCCTGACGAACAGCTACAATACACCTGCTCCCTGCTTTTACTTCTGAGACAGTAATACAACTTGGGACATATATTAACGATGATATTATGTATGAGAAACAATTTCAGAGCAAATGGGTTTTGTTTTTCACACAACTGGTTCGAATGCCCAGAGATTACATTTTATTTTACTTCCTCTCCACTGAAACATCTAACCTCTAAAAATAGCTGACACCTCCAACAGTAAAATAACAAACAATTTCAATTTTAGGTCAGAACTATTCTCCCCTGGTCAAATGAAAGAAACGGGAAACAAAATTGCCCACAAAATCGCGCAGACCCACGGCAGCCATTACACAGAGAGCCTGCCGTGTACATCCACAGCCTTTAAAGAAGAGATGCGAGGTCCCCACTCCACCCCCGTCAGCACAGGTATCACTCCGAGGTGAACCACGTCGAGCCCTGTGCAAGGGCACTTCCGAATCTCCTTCTTACTCTCATGGAACCGGGCCTCACCGTCTTTGAATGAGGTAGTCTTCCAGTATGTCCAGGCAGCGCACCATCTGGGAAAAGATAAGCACCCTGTGGCCACCAGCCTTCAGTTTTGGCAGCAGCTTGTCAATCAGCACTAGCTTGCCAGCAGCCTGGATCATCGCCTGGAGCTGAAAATCTGGAGAGTCTGCATTGTGTGTTTCTTTAAACTCTTCCAAAATTTTCTCTTCAGCACCTGCGGAGATTGGACAGCATAACATGAATACAGTAAAAGGTTTTTATTACTGAAAACAATGAACTAGCTTTCAAAACCCACCGCAAACTGTGGGAACCAGACCACCGTGCTCATGTTTACGAACACGAAGCTACCCCTCCCTCCAAGTTCGGCCTACACGAAACCGGGAAAGCATACAAGGGATCAAAGTTTTCAGCACAACACGTTGAGGCATTGGGAGGGAAAAACCACATTTTCCACAACAAACAAATGAGTGCTGATTGTAGAAACAGAATTTCAACAACAGACTGTCAGGCCAGAAGTGGCAGAAACAAGCCAAGGGCCAGATACCTACAGAAAATGTGGAACCTGAACGGCTGACGAAACAAAGACCTGTTTACTAGCTGGATATAAACACACAACAAAATCTGTTCTGAAACCAAGAAACAAGCAGACAGAATTCTAACAATTACAGTGTACGGGCAGCAGTTTGTATTTACAATTGTACAATAATACAGCCCAAAGGACTGCCACAAAAGGGAATTCATTGTTCAGGATATTTTTGAGGAACTTTTTTTTTTTTTTTTAGGGGATAGCACACATTTTCTACTGTAATCTCTAAATCTCCTTCTGTAGTCATTCTCACCTGATAATTTCATAAGGGACAAAAATTCGATCTTGAATTATTCAAAGCTCAAAAAACTTTGAAAATAAAATATACCTGTTTCATGTAAGATTTCTAGGCCTAACCCTCTTTTCATCACAGCCCCATGTAGATTTCTGTTTATTCAAATATTGGGGGGTAGGGAGGGGGGCATCAGAGAGAGAAGCCTCAAGAGAATGACATCTTGGTCACACCTCCTTCCCTGACCCCAAACCCACCCTCATCCTGGAAGCAGCAGGCTAAGCCTCCTTCAACTGCTTAGGTGGCTTAACTAGAATTAGGCAGCTTCGTCTGGCCTCCTCCCCTCCCGGGGGTTAATCAGGGCACGGCTGGCTGCTCAGCTCCTCTCCCTCCCTCAGGACGGGGATGCGGTCACCTATTCTCTAGGAAATACAAACGAACAAATCCGTCTAATGGGATTGGTTCCCTCCTTAAACCGTGTCAGATACTGTAAACTACTCTTGTTACCCCTGGTTGTAAACATGTGGACTAACTACTGTGCACCTGAAGGGGATACACAACCTCAGAAGATCTGAAAGGGTGGGTCAGGTGGGCCACCAAGCCGCTCGGACGGTCGTCCTTCTGTGAGGGCGGCCGACGCAGCAAATGTGGCCCCTCTTTCCATTTAAGGGCCTTGTACAAATTAAGTTATGGCATGGTCGTGGGCACAAATAACGCATGTTAATTATTAATCAACACAGAATCTCACTGAGAGCCGGTTACAGTCACTCAGTGCCTTTCCCAAGCACCGAGGCCTCCTGGAAAGCACACGGTGACTGCTTACGAAGGGAGCTGGCAGGAAATGCCAGCCGCTCACTCCCCTCTCCACACCAGCGACAGGCTAATAGGCAGGATTTTCCTCGCAGTGAAAAAAAAAGGGCAAAGGTTTTACTAGAAGAACATGTAAAAAACAAAATGCTATTTAAGAACAGTAGCAGGCAGGTTCTTGAATAAAGTTCAGTAACGTTTTTCAAAACATAAACTTTAGAAATGTAGGTTCTATATTCAGGACAAGAAGATTCTCAGCAGACAGCAGAAACAGATTTAAGTCCACTTACTACATTAGGTGTTATTACAAGTTTGTTCTTGTGGGACAATATATTATAAGCTCTTTGCAACTCAGGAAGACAGAGGTCTTACTCTTACGATATCTGGATAGTTATTTTGTCCACATTAAGATTATAATCCATACTCAAAAATTTTTTATAGTTTTAGTTTAAACAAGTTAATGGTCAATGAATAGATTTCAAAAATGAAGTAATCATTTTTTACAAAGTAAATATCAGACATGTTTGGATTATTTTAGTAAAAAAATTTAAAAAATAATTCAGTCAATTTAGTAGAGAAATCTATTATTTTTCATCTTAAATTTATGCAGAGATGAAAAATAACTTTTCTGCTTTTTCAATACTACCAATAATTTCTCATCTTATGAATAATCAAAATTAAAATATTTTCAAAAAAATGTTAAGTATATTCTTTTTTTACCTGATAAAAGCTACTACTGATTGAACCAATCAATTCAGGTCTTTGTTATGAATTCTGGTTCTTAAGTGGCAGCTACTTTACACTAACAATACTTCATTTTAAAACATCAGCAAACATATTCCCTATGTGATTCCTTTGGCACTGGATTTATTATGGCCAGACTGAAGGAAAGGGGCATGGGAAGGTGTTGGTGAGGGAGGCAACTTCTACATTCTGATGTCGCAGCCAAATTCTCAAGTTTATCTGTTAGATTTACCTTGAAGTTAGTTGTAAATACCAATCGGAAAATGAACTGAGAAGCCAAAATATGTAGTTTGTTGGCACTGTTTTGAATTAAAGTACCAATCATACCACAATTAAAAATGTGTGTGTATGTGTATCAAAGACATTCTTGAAATGAGTGTAGAAGAAGACTTTCCACTTAAACAGACCGGCACTGTGAGGGAAGTAACTGCAATGACATCTACTATATTAGCCAAAACTAAACAAGAAATTATTTTCTTTTGAAGATTAAAAAAAACAAGTTACTATTTTCTCTCTGAAATTCATTCTGGCATCTTAGCTTCAGTCTTGTTTTCTTTCTACTCACGATTCTCTACACTCTTCCTACCCCCAACAGCAACAACAACAGTCTCAAGTCACCCCTAACCATTAGGGGACTTTGACCAAGTTTTCAACATTATCTTTATCTCACAGAGTGAACCTAAAATTGAACATTCCATTCTAATAACGCTTGGACCCAAAATAGTATTGCCATTTATGTTACTCAGTTACCTGCTTAACTTTTAGCAAGAAAAAACAACTAGCAACACTTTGAGTGTTTATAGAGCACCAAGCATTGTTCCAACCACGAAAGCACTTAATGCACATTCAAAATATTTTTTTTATATATAACTTGTATGCTAACATCACTCCCAATTTTTTTCCTGCTTTGCTTGTTACCCCTTTCAACTTATAGCTGTTTCTGTTTCCCACATCTTCAGAAGCATTGTGCTTTATTGAACTGCACGTTAGTTTGATTAGGGCTGCTTTACTCTGCCACCACCTATACAAATTTCAATTCAACCTCCTTTATCTGCTCAGCAAACTTGTGTAGAGGGGGCGCTGTGTCAGTCTTTTCTCCACTCCAGATTGTGGACAGAGTGGCCAGTACTGGCCCTGGAGCCGCCTCTGTGAAACACAGGCCTACAGAAGTCACCTGTGAAGTTGTGATTTCTAATGTGTGTGTGTGCCTGTGTGTGTGTATCTTGGAGGTACAATTTCCCAACATAAAGGCATATAAGTATACCTGCTTAATAGATACTTCATAACTGAAGGACAGAGACGCTGAGCTCAAGGTGTGACCAGTTAGAACAACTGCCACAGATGCAAACCGCAGAAGTCCTAAGAGCCTCCAGCAAACAATAAGAGAGGGTGACCCCAGAGAGCATCAGCTACAGAGAACACCCACCAGCTGGGTTTGGGGGGAGCACCCCCCCAGCACTCCCTGCCCCCGCCTCTCAATGCTCAATGCATGTATTAGCATGTAACCAAACAAGACCTGGCAACCATCACTGAGATCTTCCTTCCACACACACCCTGTTGGCAGCATTTCATCTCTTTTGTGAGCACCTTTTCTTTCCCCTTGGAGGCCACTTCCCCTCATTTTCTTTTCACCGGATATTAAATGCAAAAGTGTGTGTGTGTGTCTTTACTCATACCATCAACTGCCCTAAGCCCCAACTCCATCTCCCCAACTCAGGAACAGGCTGGCTGGCACTCACCATAAATGGCCATACAGGCTCTTAAACACATGGTGATTAGCAGGTTGGTGGCATGAAACATGTAATTATCACACATGATACGCTCTTTAAAAGACAAAGCTAAAAGCACAAAGTCTGAAGAGGAAATGCACTGCTGTCCCCACCGCGATGGCCCCCGGTGCCACGCGGAGACCGTCTCCCAGGTGTGGGCCATTTGTCATTTAGTAACAGGATCTTCTGGAGCCGAGGCGGCTGACAGTGTAGGTTACGGAAGAAAAGATGAGGAACTCTTTAAATTAGCTGCCCTTGAACCTCACGAATGGTGATAGAGACAAAGCAGGCTTGTTCCTTCTCCCTGGAAAGGAACCTAACGGCACTGCCGGCCAATGGTAACTGAGCACAAGCACCCATGTGAGTGGGCCCATCAGCTCTCCCTGCCCCACCTTAACTCCACCTGGACGACAGCACCAGCCCCCTAGCAGGTTGTTGCGCCTGCCTGTCTTTTCCGAATCCCATCTGTCTTATACGACGTTGCCAGATCCATGATCCTAATTGCATTTCTAACCATCTCTCAGCTTCGACACTTGCTGTGGTCCTCCACTGCCTACGGACTGAAGACAAATCCCATCACCCAGCGCGGAGGCTTCCACATCAGGGTCCCGGCACGTCTACATTCGCCATTGCACTGTTGCTTGCATGGACTTTACACTTTGGGCAAGTTCCCCTTTGTCTTCCTGACTCCTCTTCTTTGCTCATGTTATTACATCAGCGTGAGGCCCTTCCTGGTTCTAACCCTGACGGCCTATATCCTTCCCAGCCCCGTAGGCTGTCTCCACGCCACCCCTTTCCAACAGCTTCCTAATCTCAACCCTTGACAAAATGAAGGCTCTCGTATTCTCCAGAGTCTCGCGTCCACGACACAGGCATGAAATGTTTATTCCTTTCATGATGTTTGGAAGTATATGATACAGGTTTGTACTCATGCCGGTTATACAACACTATCAATTTAGGTGAGAAGACAGGAGGAGCATAAAGTATTCATTAGCAACAGGGGACAAACTATTATCAAAGCCATAAAATAATCTCTCATTCTTAGGGAACTGGAGCTAAAGGTCTCTAGACTGAGAGACATTTTCTCTGATCAAAGTTTTCAGACAATAAATCTCTGCCTCTCAGACCAAAGTTCCTCTCTAACTTCTCTGATTTACACACACACACACACACACACACACACACACACACACACACACAGCAAGAAAATCTCAATCAGGGGCTGAGTTCTCCTTAACTGTGAACACTTTTAAGCCATGGAGCACTAACACCTCCTTTCCATGAGTGAGACAGATGTAGGGATGCAGGAGAAAGGTGAGGTGAGATCCTGCTTCAGAGAGGGACCGGCAGGAGTGATGGTCCTTTGCCTTCAGACACCACAGAAGGAGGTAGCACAGAGGACAGGGAGCTGGTCAAAGCCACACTGAGGCGTCAGGATGCAGTCATGACTACAACCCGTAAAGTCCTCAGTCTGGAGGTAGAAAAGGATTTCTGGCACTTTGAATGACACGAAGTAAGTTTACCGACAGCCAGGCTTACCGTTAATTAGGTACGGATGATTGCAGCACTTGCGTAGTTCCATCATAGTGTTTAAAAGGTTAGGTACGTTAGCTTGACCGCCACCTTTGGAAAGAAATGTAAAATTCTTCTCAAGGATGGCTCGGTAATACTTCTTCTGAATGTTTGTTAGCTCAACTTCAATGATAGTTTCTTCTTTGGGGGCCAAGTTCTTTTCTACATCCTCCTTGAGACGTCTCAACATCATCGGCTTTAGAATAGCCTGGAGTTTTTGCACCTAAAAAAGGACCTTAAGTAAATACTGATGTCATGACTTGCTTGCACGTTAACACATATCCTAATGAGAAAAGGCAAGATTATTATCCTACTAGTTTACCGTTCAATTTCATGTGTCAAAGCCCAATAAGGGGATGGGAGGAGACTTGACTTGGGGTGGTGAACAGACAGTAGAATATACAGATGATGTGTTGTAGAACTGTATCCCTGAAACGTGTATAACATTATTAACCAATGTCACCCCAATGAATTCCATTTTTAAAAAGCCCAGTAAGGTTACGAAGGCAGGAAACTTCCAGTTTTCATAACAGAAGTGCATGAAGGTTGAATGATCCAATGTCAAATGAACCATTCAACCAGGAGGCTTGTTCTACTCATTTCCTTTTAATTCTGTTTGTCCTGAGCGGTGGGGATGATGAAGGGGAAGGAAGAGACCGTGTCAGGGGAGGGGGTGGGGCCTCTGCTTGAGTTCTCTTGGTTTCCAGAAACAGCGAATAAGCCAGGAGGGAGCCAGTCCTGCAAGCAGAGGTGTCTCCCTCCAGCTCCCTTTTCTGGTGACTGGCACTAGGGTACAGCACACCGGAGAGTTTTTAGGAAAAGTAAAACAAAACAAAACGGACTTCACTTTGTACTTAACGGAAGAGATTAAGACTAGAACTTAAAACTCCAGGAGGCAAACAGTCTACAAATTTCCGTTGCTTCTGACACTATCCCCCAAAGTATACAACCTTCCCAAAAGCAGACCTAGCAAAACCACCAACCTCAACAGCACAGCAGCCTCTGCAAATTACACAAACACCTCTACCCATCAACAACCCTTCACAAGGGCAAATGGACAGACAGACAAGAAAACCTCTGTCATGAAGACTTGGGCTGTCCAAGGAAAGGAGATATAAAGCTCGCTTGTCTACTGGGCAGGAGGACAAAACTAAGATGACTTACATTTTTACGTTAGTTTAGTATTACTCCTTTGCCATTTCATGACTTAATCTTCAACTGCATGACTAAACTACAAAGTAGACGTGAGAAATACCTGTTCTTCTGTTTTCAGATCACCAAACTCCTGCATGAAGGTGGTTTCTGAAGGGAAGCGACTGGGTTCCAAGAAGTGGAGCAGGCTGAAGAGCTCCTCCACAGTGTTCTGCAGCGGGGTCCCCGTCAGCAGCACTTTGTGTTCCTGCAGGAATGCAAGGGGAGCCAGTGACAGATCAGAACAAAGACCGTTTCTCAAAACCAGAGCCTCTCTAGTACCCATGTTCCTACTTCTCTCTGAAGTTAATTCTGCACCCACCCTACGTCAAGTCAAGGAATTAGGCACAAAGGCCGAGATACAAGAAAAAAATGGTCCTGCCCTGACCGGTTTGGCTCAAGTGGATAGAGCGTCGGCCTGCGGACTGAAGGGTCCCAGGTTCGATTCCAGTCAAGGGCGTGTACCTTGGTTGTGGGCACATCCCCAGTGGGAAGTGTGCAGGAGGCAGCTGATCGATGTTTCTCTCCCATAGATGTTTCTAACTCTCTATCCCTCTCCCTTCCTCTCTGTAAAAAATCAATAAAATATATATTTAAAAAAAAGAAAAAGAAAAAAATGGTCCCTGATTCAGATGCGCACGGAGGGGCCTGCCTGGAACTGCAGGCCTGGTGGTAACTGTGTCTTGCCATTTCGTCTCTTTCTGGGGTCATTAGGTCAACAGTGTAGTGCCCCAGCTTCACAAGTCCCCTAAGGGTCTGCTTTTTCCGCATCAGAGCTGAAGTTTTCCCTAAAATCCCCAGGCTCAGATAAAGCTCCCCTGACTCTTTCTGTTCTCTGCATCAGCAGCGCTCGAGTCTCCCCATCTGCTTCCTGCATGACTCACGTTGCAGACAAAAGAAGTTCTTCTATACGCAACAGCACATGAAAAACTATTTTGTTCTTCAAAAATTTCAAACTAGCAAAGGGGTCGGCTTGGTTTTAAAGACCACAATCACTTTTTTTTTTAACAGATGATATTTCTAACTTTTTGTCTCTGAACCAAGTCAGGTATTTCTTTAAAACAATTCCTCCTGTTTACGAGCTCTTTCACCAGCTCCCCTATCACATGTGTGCCCTTGTCCTACTTCCATACATCCAAAACGGAGAACTGTTTAGCAATTACTTGAAACTCATTTTAGGGAAAGTATCACGACTATATGATGCTGTGATACCAGCCAACAATGTCAGAATCAGGAAGACAGCAGCCACTTTTGTGTAACTACAAGCGCAGGAGGATGTATCACATTTGACAGACTTTGCAAACACCCTCCCCAGACATCAGTCCAATCCAGAGTGGCGGGAATGCTGCGCCAGCGACAGTTGTATTCGGGTTCAATGGAATCACCAAATGTCACTGACCAAGTCCATCATCTTGAGTCCCTCCAGCAGCTTGCAGTTCCTGTTCTTCAGCCGGTGGGCTTCATCGATGACTACACAGCGCCATGGAATATTCCGAAGCTCAGGACAATCAGTCAAAATCATCTCAAAGGTCGTGATGATGGCATGAAACTTATAGGACCCCTTTATCACTCGACCCTACAAAAACAACTCTGATTATTATCTAGCACTACAGATTAACAACTCTGAGAATAAATAAAGAGCATAAGACATATGGATTTATCCCTTTGGGGACACCTTTATTTTAAGTAACACGTATTTTGGAGGTTTAAGCTGCTGTGGTATAAGGCGGCCTTAAAATCTTCCCTTTTTCAAGGTTAGAAAATTGTTAGTAAAATTTCTGATCCAATTTCCTTACAGATCCACATGCAGTAAAGTGCTACTAAGAGTGCCCATTCTAGTCACATCCCACGGACTCCGAAGTGAAAGGCCAAAGCACTGTGTACTAAGCTAACTTAAAAAGAACTTTTTTTACTTTTTAAAGTGTTTTACCTTTCTTTTACTTTTGTAACTTATTTTTTTATTTTTAAAGTGATAAAACAAAAATCATTCATTTGGGATAGAACTTATAATAATTTCCCAAATTTAAAGATAAATACAAAATAAACAAGTTTCAATATTTCCATTTTTAAACAGTTATAGGGCAGATTTTACATTTAAAGCAAACAAAAAGTAAAACAAAAATCTCTGTCCTATTCGCAGTTATTTAACTCCCATTTACTACCTAGAGCTTAAAACTAATTTAGGGATTACTATTCTCCCTTCTTCATCAAGTAATTTTTAATGTTAACATCACAGAATAATTGCAGGTAACTAGCAAAGTGAAAATTCACAGTAATTGCTACTAAGAGCCAAAGTATAAAATCTTCCCTTTGGATGTATTTCATTCATTGTGTCACTCAAAATTACGTGCCTAGTATTTTTCATTTCCAGCAAGAATGTAACAAAATATTCTTTCTATTTACATTTTTAATTGCAAAAGAAAGCCAATTAGCAAATCAACACATTAAGTGATTTTCACTGATCATCCAAGGTAAAAAAAAAAATTCATTTATTTTTAATCTAATAATAAAAATGATTAAGCTATAAAAATGAAAAGCTGTAATTATGACATGCAGAAATATAACACAATCATAAATTAGGTAAGAAACTTAAAGCAAATTTCTCAATTTTGCAAAATCTAAACCTTTCCCTCAAATCACTGAGACCATTTTAAATCCCAATGTTTTAAAATGCACATACTAAGCATAGGCAAAACCACCTGTGATGTTTTACCTGGGGATCTTTGAAGTACATTTCATACAACTGAATGGTCCGACGACTAGCTTGACTCCCATGATACACAACCACGTTCAACTCTGTCCAGGTACGGAATTCCCTTTCCCAGTTGGGGATTGTGGACAATGGGGCAATTACTAAAAAAGGGCCATGGATTCCTTTCAAATATATCTCATAGAGAAATGTAATGGACTGGATAGTTTTTCCCAAACCCATTTCATCTGCTAAAATGCAGTTTCGCCTTTGGGAAGGAAATAAAAGAAGGAAAGTTTAATGAGTACAGATATTAGTCACTGCTTTTTTTTTTTTCTTTTCACAAGACATATATTACTATACTCACAAATGCCTATCTTAGATGTTATCCTTAGCTTCAGTAAAATACATTTCCAAGAAATAATTATTTTTACATACTTCTATCAACCTCTGTATTATTTGTTGAATAAATAATAAGCATACTTCCAATGTTTGCTGTTTTATTATAATCTTAGTAGAGAGTTAAATGTTATTAAGTTATATTTGAGTACTATTTTCAATAACTACAAAGGAAAAACCAATAGGCCTTTTTAAAAGTGAAGGAAACATGTTTTACATACATGTTGTACCAATTGAAAAGTAGCCAGTTTACTCCCTCCAACTGGTATTCCCTGAGTTTGTTATTGTTTTTATACTCCCTGGAACTCTCCGATTTCTTCCAATCATCAGCAGGAGGTCGCTCCTGTTTCAAATATAGTAAATCCCATTAGTGGTTTCTCAAAGACCGCTCGATGCTATTTTCAAATTAAATCCCCTACCCTCAGCCAATTCTTACCACGCGCGCTGTTTCTGGCTCCCTGGACATTAGTTTCTCAAACTCCTCGATCTTGGCTTGATCGATGTCCTGCCTGAGCTCCCAAGTGCTGTCCTCATAAGGCAGGGAGCACCACTTCACCAGGTAGTGAGTCACGGGCTGGGGCACGTTGAAAGGAATCGGAATCAGGTTCATTTGACCAAAATGCTCGATGTATAAAGGAAATGCGTGCTCTACCTCATTTGTCAACAGACACCACCCAAGCAACAGTAAGACTTAATGGGGAGAAGTTTTAAAAGTAGTCCCTAGTTATAGAGTCTCAAGTCTAAACTGGAAATAGTATTATTGAGTAGTATTATCAGAACAAATTAATTTTTATTTAAGTCACTGATAAGTAATGTTCAAAAGCTAAAAGGTATAAATATCTAGTAAATAATAGCTGAATTTGAGCCTGTGCAAATTATTTGCCAGGTATTTGATTCAGATGTATATAGTAAATTATCTTAGTATACCTATACCTATAATAATAAAAGTGTAACACGCTAATTAGACCAGACAACCTTCTGGACAAAGCCAGGGCTGCAAGGGCCGCGGCTGCGAGAGCCAAGCCCCTTGCACGAATTTCGTGCATTGGGCCTCTAGTATTTATATAATTGGTTAGTTTCTTAAAAAAATAAGAAAAGGCTTGAGTTTATTAGGATTTCTGCTTTTTTCTTAAAGGGAGAAATACCGTTTGTATCCAATCACTTTAAAATAATGTGTTTCAGTCCTAGCCAGTGTGGCTCAGTTGGTTGGGCATCCTACTGTGCACTGAAAGGTTACCAGTTTGATTCCCTAGCAGGGCACATGACCAGGTTTCAGGATCAATCCTCAGTAGGAGGCATGCAGGAGGCAGCCAATCAATGTTCCCCTCTCACATCAATGTTTCTCTCTCTCTCCCCACCCCCTTCCTCTCTCTTTAAAAATCAATTTTAAAAATCTTTTACAACAATAATGTGTTTGAGTTCTAAAAGATTGGAGAGCAAAATATTTTGGGTAATATAGATCAATGGAATTTTCTTTGTTTTTTCCTCTAGAAAATGTTTGGGTCTGCTGACCTTCATTTCAGGACTAAGGTACATTGACCTGGTTATGATGTTAAAACCATTTGGTGTACTATGTAAATATATTATGAAATATATTTTTTCAAGTGAAACTAAATAATAAAAAAGACAAATACCATGTAACTGATATCTTTATTTTATAACATCCTCTGTGCACCACATTAAATGAAGTTCATCAACTTCACTAACTATGCCCAATGTTAAACATTAAACTCCATTCTGCTACAACTGCACTCTTAATCACATAAGGAAATTTTGTGCTACATAACGGATTTATACTGAAATGTACTGAATTCTTTTTATTGATTATATTCTGGAATTGTGCAAAATGTCGATGTATTCGTTTCATATTGAAAATTGATCTCTTTTAAAAAGCTCCCTGACAACACATAAACACATTTAGCACTATTATTAAGTCATAAAACTAATAGTAAGTCAATAAATTTCAGTTAAATTTGGACCAAGTGTGCCATGATCCAAGGCTCTGACCAGGACCAGACCTAGGATAGCCACGATCACTCTCTGTAAACACACATAAGCTGTCTGAGTCTGCGCCCCCTAATACGAATGATCTTCTGTTACCTCTCCCCGGTCATCTGTGCTACGTGCAAAGTCCATTATCCGGTCAACCTCCACATAATCTGGATTAAAAAGCTCATCTTCAATCTGCACCAAAGGAAAAAAAAATTTAATGTTTGTTTAATTTCTGAGAGTAAACACTATTCCACTTTTCACCAAGCAGTAATATTTTGGGTCACAGCAACACAAAATTTATATTTGGCAAATTCTTTTATATTAATTGAAATGCTACAATTTAGCAAAATCATTCCCCATGAGGAAATCAGACTTCTCAGACTTTGTTAACTGGGTCTTTTAATTACTGTGTGAAACCTTTTTACTGTGAGAGAATGTTTAAGAATATTTTAAATGAAGTGTGAAATTACAATTCACTAATGAGCAATCCAAAAGGCTGATGGCATGCGAATGCATTCAGCATTCTTGAAACTACAGCTTGCAAAAAAGACCCAGAGCCATGCACAGTACGTGCTATTGGAATCTCATAACTCCCAGAGTGGTCTGCTGCTTTACAGCATCATTTACAGAATGTTATTCAAAAGCTAAAAACACTGAAACCAGTGAAATTCATATTTTAGTATGAACAGAGTATGATATTTGGTTGTCTTTGCCAATCAATATTAGTACCTCATTTGAATACAGTCTGTCATTAAAGGTTCTAATGATTTATTTGTACCGAATATAGAGCATTTAGCTAAAAGTATTAGGGATACAAAAATAAGGCTTAAATAATTAGGTTAGTTAGCCAATATATTAACAATTTTTACAAAATAAAGTAATAATGCTTGCTTGCAGAGTTATCACATTAAAAAAAAACACACAATATGACTCAAAGGGAAGTTACAGACTAAACCACACTTTAAATAAGTCAGTCAGATAAGTTAGAAAACAAAATTCATATTATCGTATTCCTATCAATTAATTTATCACTAATATAACTGCATTAAAATGCTTTGCAAGGACATATGAGACACTTCATATGCGCTGAATTGCAGGTTGAAAAGATAAACTGTTCGATCACAGTCGGCTCAAGGATAACACACTGTTCCCATTAAAACACTGGGTTTGGATGCTTTGAACTGTGAATTATAAATCAAAAATCAAAAATGTGTTTCAACTGCCTCAGGACTTTACATAGAGTTGATTAGCGAGGCAAAAAAATCATTGAAATGCTCACTTGATTTAAAATATCAATATATTAATGCACCGGCTTTGTCAAACGAGTCTAGATTTAGGCACACAATATGTGTGTTATTCACAACAGCATAAGCACTAAAACTTTCTAGTAACTAGTTGTGATGACAAATGCTCTTTTTAAGACAACTCATTCTTAAACAGAAGCTGTCATTGCTGAATTTAAATCCTTAACTTTACTCCTAAACATTTCTATCTTTCAGGTGAATAATCTATGCATGCCATCATGCATGTGCTGCAATTTCCAGTTTCAATAATCTCCTTGAAATAGAGATTTTAATTGCAGCAGACTTATAAGAAAGCATAAGATGAAACAAAGAATGTAAAAGTAGTCAGAACTTAGCAAAACCTAAATCCAGGACCATCTATGGAATATGGACAAACGTGTGTGTGTGTGTGTGTGTGTGTGTGTGTGTGTGTGTGTGTGTGTGTGTGTAAAAGAGAAAGAGGAAAGGAATCTCCTTTATCCTTTTCCGCTAACACTTGGATTCTCTTCTCAGACTTCCATTCAAGTCAAAACTTCAGATTCTAGTTGACAAGTTACCAGAAAAATAATGTATTCTAACCTTGATGTAGGTGATCCATAAAGACAGACCCACACAGACAGGCTACAGAGCCAGGGCCAGGCACATGTCCGTAAAGTGCATCTGACTCCAGGAAACACAGTCCAAATAAATTTAATAAACAGAACCAGGACCCAAGGCTGTGAGGGTAAGTTAACATAGCACGCTTTCCTGTTCCTTGCCACTAATCCATAGAAAAGGTCAGCAGAACATATGGTGTCTCTTTCTAAAAGGAAGCTAAATGATTTCAACTTGCCCAATGTCATAGACATTTAACCTTCGTTTCATTAAGAAGGGCATGAAAAATGGAACTTCCCATTATTTTCTTGGAAACTGCCCTTTCAGAGAATCACCTAAATATTCTCCAAGATGTAAGGAGTGAGTCACATTTGCACACCTCCCTTCCCCTCAGTACTGCAAAGACGCCTACTACTCAGAGTAACAGAAGTGGTGATCCAGACATATGTCCAGTAAAGCAACCACCATCTGATCCCCCATCTAATACAAACTTTACAATCTGCCTGTTAACCATGTAAAATCTGCATGGAAATCAGATTCCAGGGGAACCCAGACTTGTCACCTGAGATTATAAGGATTTTATGACATAAAGTACTGAACACTCTTCTGGCCCCACCCCTATCTCTACAAAGAGGTGGGGGTGTGAAGTAAGCTCTTAAACAGGTATTATTTTGCATCAATTTCACACTTCCTTACATTTTATATTCTGTTAACTCCTAATGGAAAAGAAAACTAAGAAATCAGCAAGTTTAATCTTTCAGTGTTAAAGTTTCTTTTTTATCTACTAGAGGCTGTAAGTGAAACCAAACTGGTGATCAACAGTCCAGAGCCCCCAGGAAGCAGTGTGTGAAAGCACTTTTTTTAAACGTAGTTGACTATGTTGGGGAGAAACCTGGCCCTTCTTAAAAATGTGGATTTTTCTTTCCTGCCCTAGGTATGGTTACTTTCTCATCATAATTGATAACCCACGCAGTAAAGGAAGATCGCAAAGATATGCCAATTTCTACACCACAGCACAGCATTTGTGAAAATTAGTCAAATGAACTTTCTGTAATGAGGCACTGACTTGAACAAGTTTGCCTCATACCTTCCCCAACAGAAATAAACTTTTATTTCCTAGAACTTGTATTTAATACGTACTGTAGAGTTTTTAACCTGCTAAATTTTAATAAAACTTTTTTCTACTTACATTTTTCATATCTACTAACTGGACTTTCATTACAAGATTGTAATCAGACCATCGAATTTCCACACAATATCTTAAGGACCAGTATCTTCTAGACTAAGCAACAGGAAGAATGAGAAATTTCCTGTTTACAAATTTTTTTTAGCAATAACCAGTTACCAATATGCAAGTAACAGCACCAAATGAGGCAAACTAGTTTTTCTTAATAAACTACTGAACTAAAATTCAAAATTCAGAACATTTAAATAAAGTAAGTACTTTAAAAATTAACCAGGTATTTCATACCTCTGAAAGGAATTTGTTCTGGCCCTGCTTTGCCTTAAATCGTTTAATCTTTTGCTGAATTCTCTTATCTTTTTCCAGATCTTCTACAGATGCCCATTGACAATGAAGATAAGAGCTAAAAAAAATAAAATAATATACTTGAAACACGTGAAAAATAATGAATCCTTTATTATATATATGTCTTTTATAGTTCCCCCAAAGTCAACTAAACAGCTAATTAGCAAAATAACCTGTTTACTCATACAGGCTGCTGAGCAACATTCAACATAATTACTAACTTTTGAGACTAAGAAAAGAAAATCGGTAACAGTGCCTAAAATGTGCCTTCTGTCCTAGCCCCCAGCTCTCTTATCCACTTCCCATAAAAAACAAACAAACAAACAAACAAACAAATAAATAAATAAAATAAAAGACCCAACAAGGTGTTTTACAAGTAAATGGATTACACTTCAATACAAAACAGTTAAAACTAGAGGGTGGCCTTAATTATGAATTTATATTTTGAGCTTTTTACCATTAATTGAGAAATAAAAGGTTTTCATCAAGTTAAAAGAATTCAAATTTGAAATAGCAAAGGCAAACCTAACACTTAGTCCTTCTATCCAGAGCAATCAGGGAGAAGGGCCCACCGCCCGCTCTCTGAACACCCATGCCCCCAACTGCTCCTAGCCAGTTCTTGCCTCCCAGCCCAGCTCTTCCAGCTCTGCAATGATGCCCCTTGTTCCTGTGCATTCTCAGTCTCTAATATCTACCCCATCCTTGCAATGTCACATCCCCTCCCCTGCAGACTCACCAGTCTGCTCAGAGCACGCTGTGTTTTCTCTAACCTCAACTTCAATACTCTCCATCTTTCCTTTTCCTTCCCCAGGACTCACAGGTATATAGTTAATGCTTTATGGTAACTTTGACATTATTTTATTTGGAATTTCAATATTCTTTAGTACCATTATTCTCTCCTATCCTTGATGGCCTCAAGTGTCCCTTATTTCTCTTACTAGTGAGGGCATTAAAAAGAAATGAGGGGCTTGAATATAAATACACACACACACACACACACACACACACACACACACACACACACACCCTACCTAATAATAGACAAATATGCAAATTGACCGCACCTTCGCTATGCCCAAGCCACGCCCACCAGCCAAGCCATGCCCACCAACCAATCAGGACGAGCATGCAAATTATCCCAACAAAGATGGCGGCTAATTTGCATATCAAGACAGCTTAGAAAGAAGCCAAGAGATGCTGAAGGGAGCAAAGCTTCGGAGAAGCAAGCAAGCCGGGGGGAAGAGAAGGGAGGAGTGGAGGCGGGGCCGGGGGAGAAGGAAGGAGAACGGGGCGGGCTGGCAGAGAAGGCGGGCCAGGGGACAAGGGAGGAGAGCAGGTGGGGCGGGGTAGAGTGCAGCAGGAAACCCTATTGCAGGATTTTTCCTGCAACGGGAACGCTAGTATATATATATGTATATACATATATGTATGCATCTTTCAAAATCAAGGTACTACTCTTAGAAACTGTGCAGCAATGATTAATGATATCAAAACACTTATGGTATTAAGTATCATATCATTTATATTTACGTAATGTTTAATATGCATTTTCAAAGGGAGGACTGATTTAGTCCTACAATTGAGGGAGTTACTGACTTTAAATATATATGCCTATATAGATATGAATTGATGTAAACCCTGTACATACATACTCTTAAGAGAAAATAGGCTAGACGAAAATGCATCAAAATGTTAATAATGATCATTTTGTGGTGGAAGTATTGCAAGTGTTTTATTTTCTACTTTCAAGCCCGATCTCCCAAATTCTCAGTAATAGTACTCAATAGTGCTATCACCAGAGCAAATACAAGAATAGCCTTTCCTAGTCTCCTAGCTCCTGGGGAGGAAGGGGATGCGTGCAGTCAGTGCTCTTGTCTTGACTGCCGTGTGCAGGCCTCTGAAACACCACCAGCGTGGCCAGGAGGTGGGCACAAGCACTTCTCTCTCTCTCTCTCTCTCTCTCTCTCTCTCTCTCTCTCTCTCTCTCACACACACACACACACACACACACACACACACACACTGGGCTGAAGTTTTCGGTAACTGCTTCACTATAAGGAGAAAGACCCCACCCCAAGCTTTTCACCAAGATCAGAAACAGGTGAAGGGTGTGCTCTCTCCCCACTATTATTCAGTATCGTATTCAAGGCATTATCCAATGCCATTAGGTGAGAGAAAGCAAGAGGAGCAATAAAATAAGAAGTAAAACTATCTCTATTTGCAGATGATATAACTGCGTAACTGCAAACCCCTAGAGAATCAATTAGAAAATTAATTCAAAAAATAATTCCAGTAATGTAGCAGGATATAAAGTTAAGTCAACAGCCTCCATTCACACAAATAACAACAAATAAGAAGATGTCATGTTACAGAAAATCTCTTTTATATTATCAACAAAGGTAAAATACTTAGTAATAAGTTTAATAAGAAACGTGTGAAACTTAATATAAGGAAATGTTTAAAACTCTCCTATAACAGACACAAAATTAGAGTTGAACCAACTGTAAAGATATCCTTGTTTTTAGGCAGCGTGAATCAACATTATAAATTTGCAAATCAACACAATGTAAATAAAAATATAAACAAGCATTTTTATGGAGCAAGACAATTTAATACTGAACTAAATATAAAAATAAACATGCAAGAATGTCCAAGAAAACATTAAAAATGGAAATGATCTTAGGGGAATCCAGACATTAAAATACACTATAAAACCTCTATAAGGAAAACAGTGTGCCACAGGCTCCCGACTAAAGCACAGATATAGAGCCAAATAAATATGTATCTTTGGTACAAAACAGCTGCATCTCAAAGAGCTGGAGCAGAGATAAACACCACGTGGATGAGGCACCTAAACACAGACGATGAATCCATGCAAGCTCCGGAGGAAAACACAGCGATTCCTCTCTAACCTGGATGCAGAGAAAAACTTCCTAACTGTGACTCAGAAGCCAGACCCAATAAAAGAAAAGATTAATAGGTATAACTATATAAATATATATTTAAATTTATAATACAATAAATTTAAAAGACAATCGAAACTGGGGTTGAGGGAAGTTAGCTGCAATATATAACACAGATAAGGAACTAGTATCCCATATAAAGAACACTTAAAAATTGAGGAGAGCACAATAGAAAAATGAGCAAAAGACATGAACAAACAACTGACAAAATAAGACATGAAATGCCATTAAATTTATGAAAGTACGTTCTACTTCATTCAGAATAAAAATAAGTGCTACTTGGAACTACACTGAAATATAATTTCTCACAAAAAGTAGAAAGTAAACTGAGTTGTGTTGGAAAGACTGGGAAAGCGGGTGCTCTCTGCCATTGTGGATTGGATGCAAACCAACACAACCCTATGGAAGGAAATGTGGCAATAACAGAGCTGCATGTACCTTCGGCCTTTGATCTTGCAATCCCACTTCTAGGAATTCACCCTGAAGCTATGCCTCCAACAATTCGAAAATATGCAAGTGTGGGAATATTTACTGCAGCATTATCTGTTACAGTAAAGTATCAGAAGCCACTTATAGAGGAGACTGGCTGAATAAGCTATGAGATAGCCGTGCAGTGGAGTACTATGTAGCTGTAACTAAGAATGAAGAAGACCTTATGAGCTGTCAAGTAATTTCCAGAATGTAGTCTTGTGAAAAAAAGCGAAGTGCAAATGTGTACTGCTAATATGCTATTCTTTTGTGTGCAAAAAAGGGGGAAATAAGTATTATATTTTATATATGTAATATGTATGTACATACACATATACACATATCTTTATATGTATCAGTAAGAATGGGGGCAGGGAGCTAAAATGGAATACAAATACAAACAGAAACTAATGAACCAAACTGCACAGCAAATAAATAACCACACTGAGAGGGGGCAAGGAGGAGGAAAAAACTAACCCAAGGAAATTCTGAACAAAGTATTTAGCCTCTATATCCTCAGGCTAAAATGAGAAAACTGTAAACAAATACCAAATGAACTTGTTACTAGGCTTCTTTTTCACAGAAATATGGTCTAGTAATTCTGAAACCACTTCCTGTATATTCTAGGACTGACAAATAAGCAAACATATTATAGAAAATAGAAGAGTCGGGTTTCTTGTAGTCAAAGAAGGGAGTTATTAATATTAGAAGGGGAAAGGATAGAATAAACCCTTTGGAAGTGATCAATATAAAGGCATTGTTTTTTACTGTTGGTAGGTTGGTAGGTAGAGGTGTGTGTTTATGTAATTGACGTGTGTGTGTGTGTGTGTGACGTGTGTGTATATATGTCACAAAGACATACACATGTCCATGCACGTAAGTGCATACACAGACATAAGCACTCCCCTCTTAGCCCTATCCACTGAGAGGGCCTAGCATGACTCGCCAGCAGCCAGGAGCACATCTAAGAAAATCGCCAGAGGAATCCGAAGCATCGTCCTGTGTCAGAAAAGGAAGGAAGAGCTCAAAGAAGCCGGGACAAGGCAAAAGGAGAGAGGAGCCAGATTGAAGGGGCTCCCAATGGTCAAATCTGGGATACTGCGAGCAAAGTAACTGATAATAAAGAATTATGACCCATGGAATCAAGTAAAAAGCCACAAGTCTGCACGGCTATAAATAAGCAAATGGGTAAAAAGGTTAAAGCTCTTCCTTATAGTTGAAACCCAACTAATAAATTTAGGAGTGATGAAACCACTAAATCACCACTTAGCAGCCATTATCACATTTATTTCAAAGTATCTTTCTACAAGGCACTTTTTAATTACACAAAGAAAAACAAATTCTTTGTACCATTTTTGCATTATTCCTGTAAATCTGAAATTATGTCCAAAAAAAGGTTAACAGAAACTGTTCATTTTATGGACATTTTATTTCCTTTAGATCCCAATAATGTCAGATAGGAAAGCTGGGTTTTTTAGAACCTTTGCGTCCTCTCATCTGACTGAAGGAGGACGGCTGGTCCCCCGGCCTGGCAGCAGTCCTTGGTCAGGAGCACCGTGAACTCCTCTGGGGCTGGGCCCGGCCAGATGAGCTGTTTCCTATGACCAGCACCCCAGGTCCCACTGCCCCACCCTGATTTAGTGGATGCCTACCTACCAGTGTGCTTTTATGGAATCATTACTTAAGCACCTTTGCTCTAACTTTAATTTGGTAAGTATACCAAGAACTCACTCTCTCTGGCTTACTTTGTTATCTCGTCCTTACCTACCCTCACCACACTCTTTATACGACTGTATAAAATCATGTCATACTCATAATTTCCAACTGTGTACACTCATCATGCTCTGAGTAGCGAATGATGACGACATTGAATGTTTACCGAACATTTTTTATTGCCAGACTCCGTATTTCCTTGTACTCTCACATAACACTGATAAGAGACTTCCTCATCTTCTTACTTGGTAAAAGGTTTTGCTCACAGAACTTCAGAAGTGCACCAGTTCACTAACACAATGCCAAGTGCAACACTGCAGAAGGATAAAAAGCACGAGGCTGATACTTTTATTATCGAGGGTAGGGTAAGTTTTCTTAGGATGTGCGGACAGTAACTCCAAAAGCCTCTCTTTAAACCCTGGAATTTATTAATATGGTACTTGAGTTCCTTCTCCTAGAACGTTTGAAGAAAAATTAATGTTTATGTTATCAGCAAGTATTCTCGTCCTTGCCCTGTGACTGTTACTGAAGTTAGAAAACGTCCTTGGTCTTCTTCAGCAAGATGACTACTGACCCTTAAAACGATGCTGTCTCGCCAAAATGTGTGTTCGGTCCTAATAAACTGCCTACATACATCTACCACACAGATGTGTTTTCAATTCAATTTTTTAAAAGTTATACACTTCAACTTCACCAAACAAAAATTCGAAACAAAAACAGACAGACATAGCTCACTGCATTTCAACATGTGAGTGACGTCACGGTTTTCTAGAGCTTTGGCCTGACCGTGGACTTCTCGTCTCAAGTGCCCAGCATTCCACACACAGAGAGGGGAGGAAAGGGAGCCCCACAGAGTGAAACTCCTCGGAGGATTGGCGAGTATTGCTACTCACTTTCTCTTACTGTCCGAGTTTTTAACCCTCTAAAAAGAACTTCATGGTTATACATCAAAGTTAGTCCACTTTTACACCCATTACACCTCTTCCAGAAAAATCACATTCATGAAATATCAAAAGGTATTAGGCAATGGTCTTCAAAGTTCTAAATATATCACACCAATTTCCAAATTCCCAATTATTTTTTATTTCCCCAATATTTTTAAAGCATTTTTAGTACTTCAAAAAATATATTCCCCAATCCAAAAAATAATAATAATAATCACAATCTACTTACAAGTTTTTGTATTTCACATAGAATTCCTCAACTTCTACCTCCTCTCCGGATTCCTTCTGTAACAAAAGAAAATGTCAGGCACATACGTAAAACCATCTCCTGGAATATTCCACAAGGAAAGGGCTACTCCCATCCGCACACGAAATGGGAATGACAGAGGCAGCACAGGCCGTCCTGGTAGAGACGAGCACGTTGCGAGCTGGTGGGCGGCCGGGGGTTGTAGACCGACACACTTGGGCCCTCGCACGTTGCCTGACGTGCTACGGCTTCTAAGACATGAATCATTTTAACTCCTCCCTAACCACATGCAGCTTCATTCACAACAACCTGACCCCAAATCTGGCTTCCTGCCAAACCCACAGTGTTAAGTAGACGCCAAGTGTACCATTTTCTCAGGCAGCAGCCAATTAGCAACTGCTCTCCTGAATGCCATATGTATTATTTTTGGCTGCCTCATGGCAACTTTACATTGTGGGTTTTGTAATGTTTTAAAATATTTAAAAGACATTTATTCCTCCATATAGTTAATAACTCTAAACAAGAAACCGTATAAAACTAAACCTTGTGCGTATGCTGTAATTTCAGTGCATCAGCATTCACAGTTTTAGTTTTACTCACTGGTACAATTAAAATCTCGCAGACAAGATGTCTCACAAGCATCACGGCCAAATAAAATTAACACTCCAAATACGACACTGAGGTAAGGTTATTAGCATTGTGATGCACACCAGCCAAATCAAGCGTTCCCTGGTCACGTTATCAGTACCATCTCCCTTGATCCTACCGACCGCAGTGGATGCAGGAGATACCACTCATCTGACATGTTCAGCATGCCTTTCAAGACATTTTTTCCTTTTGGTTTTAGGCTATTAAACAACTCATAATGTGTAATTTTCTTCTGGAACATTTGATCAGATAAATCGGGGATATAAATATAAACACTACTTACAGATGTTTAGGAATTGGTTGTACACTCTTACAAGAGCACCCAAACCTGCCTTGAGGGTCACATTGAGCTAAGCTGTCTCAGAAATACTGCAAAAAAAGTGAAAGCAAGTAGGAACATGAGAGAGGCTACAGTCTCCCTCAACCCTTAATCTTCAAACTATTGCCAAGATTGTGAACTTAAACTTTTCTTCAAAACCCTCACATGTACCAGTTAAACCTAAATTTGAAACAGTTTTTCCACCATGCCTAAAGGTCACCAAGAAGATAGTATTCATGAGGGTGGTCCAAACCCATTAATATCGGGTTCTGCCCTAATGGATCTAAAAACGGTCACAACCATAAAACAGCTCCTTAAATCAAAGTATTCAGAACTCCGTCGATGTTTCAGACTTTCAGTTGTCCGAAATGAAATGTTTGCTGCATGCCTTCAAAAGCCAGCAACATAAACCTGGAGCTAATTTAGAGATAAATGTAGCCAATTCTAGTGACAATGCATCTAGGACCCACCTTATTTTTTCCTAGCAGTGATTTCAAGATTATATTATCTTTGCACAGAACTGGAGATTCTAGTAGAAAGGCAAAGGTAAGATACCAGATAACCAGAGAAAATAAAAAACCAAGGCGAGCCTATACCTTCTGATGCTTCTCATAGCATACCCTGAAACTGAAACCTAGAATGGAATTCAAATGTCTGATCTACTGCCCTAGTTGGCTTGGCTTAGTGGTTGGAGCATTGATTGGCCTATGGACTGAAGGGTCGCAAGTTTGATTCCGGTCAACGGCCCGGACCTCGGTTGCAGGCTCAATCCTGTGGCTGTGTGCAGGAGGCAACCAATCGATGTGTCTCTTTCACTTCAATGTTTCCCCTTTTCCCGATCTTTCCATCTCACTCTAAGCGGTCTCACCACCCCATAATTGAGAAGTGGGCACCAAAGCACACAGGGTCAGCTCTTAGACAACAGAAATGGTTTTCATTCTGTCTCTATTCTGTTCCCAGAAAGCTCTGACTCTTACAACCATCAGCTGTCCCTGACTCTGGTTAATACCCATTTTCTTGTCATGATCAGCTTTTCCTCTGGGAACCTGCCATGGAGATGCCGAACAAGCGGTCTAGAGCTGTCTCGGAGGAAGTGATTAGGTTCTGAGACCTCGTTTAGTAGTACCTGGAGCTGGTGCGGAATTGTCCCAGGGCCCATTGCTTTCGGATGTCTCAAATTATAAGCCTGTGTGCTCTAACTGACCACACACTGAATCACCTCCTTGCCCCTAGAACTATAAATAGAACTGTTTTGTAACCTTTATTTCACATAAATATTATCATGCTGATTGCTTCTACATTACTAATAGCAAAACAATTAACAGAAGTGAAAATTCATAAGCCCTCAGGAGCATTATTTTAATTATTCTAAATGGTGGTCAGTTTGACCAGCCTCTGGTGATAGTTGAAAACAGCTCCAACCCCTACTCCCAATGCCTTAATTTTCAGAAGTCATTTCATAGCAGGCATTTATAATAAAAAACTGAGTCAAGACACTATTTCTGCACACACAAAAATTCCACTCGACTTTATTCCTTGGATGACTACCATTAAATTTGACAGGCCTCTAAAGAAATTTTATGTGTTCAACAGAATAATTTGAGAAATGTGTATATTTTTTCACTAGATTCCAAAACTAATCTACTGAAATCCTTATTATTCATATGATAATTAAAGTTCCAAACATATTAAGCCATTCTTGCCTCACTGTTCACATGAACTTTGATCAGGCAACGAAGCGACTCCTCCATCACCTGGATTCTACACCAACCATCCAGCAAATGATGACCCTGAAGAGCCTGAAAGAATGAATGGCCTTTCCTAAGCATCTTAGTAAATTAGGCAGTCACTCTGCAGAAACAAAGCTTCACTTGAGTATAAAAAAGAACAAAATCCTCTGAATGCACAAAAGAATGAGAATGTACCTCAAAGTATCAATACGGCAAAGGTACGAACCTCTCCTACTTCTGAGCCAACCCACCACATACTCTGATAGATGCCACATCATAGGCTCACTTAAGGAGAAAAGGACTTAGGAACAAATGGGATGAAGACTTCGGCCTTCCTTATACTCTATTTTTTTGTTCCTGAATTTAGCTAAAGAGGATTAAAACAAACACCTTGGGATTTAAAATAAGCTCTTCAAAAGAAAATATATCATGTAGAGAAAGATAAAAGAGTTTTAAGGAATACAGTCAGAGTTAACTTTTAAAACAATTCAGACCTTCTGATATAAAAAGGATTTGAGTTTTCCTCAAAGCAGAAAGGGCTACAGGATGACTAAACGTGGAAAACAAAAGAATTAACCTTTATGCCATCCAAAAGTCCATTCTTAAATCTACCTCAAAATTCCAGTACACAGATCAACTCTATCCCTTGCACTGGGTCTCACCCATATTCATTTGGGTTTAGAAAAACGTAACCTCCTCAGCTGCCCCTACTTAAAAGGAGGTGCTGTTAAATAGGAATTGTCCCAGGGCCCATTGCTTTCGGATGTCCCAAATTATAAGCCCGTGCTCTAACTGACCACACACTGAGGGAGGCTACAGTCTCCCTCAATCCCTAATCTTCAAACTATTAGGGATTTAAACTAAATAATCTTCAAACTATTAGGTCACAGATGGGGACTTCTGTGAATCTCCATCGTAACAGATCATTCTTTAGGCTAGAGTAGTGACATCGACTTGACTCTGAAAACCATTAACTGCATCCCCACTATGTGTCAGCACTGTGCAGGGTCGGCTCTGAGAGCTCATGGCCAATTTCTGTAGTGCTGCCAGGGGGAGATAAAGGCACCTTCTCAGAGCTACTTCTTCAATTATTCATGGTAATAGGAAACAGACCAGCAGGCACAGCTAGAATCCACAGGAAAATCTCAAATTTCCTTTTGTTTCTATTTGCCATACTTCCCTCCAATGTATTAAAACTGATAACTAACATAGCTATTTCGAGAACAGTAGCAGTTTAAAAAGTTAGTACCTGCTAATGTGGACAATCTTCTAATGTTTTTTTGTTGTCCTTTATGAAATACTGGCAATCTACAAGCAATTCGATGAGCTCCACAACTCCTCTTTACTTCAATCATACCTCAAGGCCTACCTCCCCCTCCAGAGAAACGTTTCATTAATATCCTCCATCCTAAAACTCACCAACTCAACAAACACTCCACCCTCATATAGATTATAGTAATTTTAAACTCCTGTGATAAGATAAACCTGGTCATCCGTAAATGGTAATACCTATTTCTAAAATGTGGATACCTATCTTTTTAAAGTAAAAAAATAAAAAAAGAAAGCCCTCAAGTGAGCAAAGAAGGAAAAAAAGCAATGTCCTACATAATACATAGTCTAAGTAGCTCTGAATAATAGAGCTAATTATCATTTCAACCCCCAAACCTGCTGAGTATGCCTGCTGAAGCACTTTTAACTGAATGAAAATTAATATGTCCCATCCAAACCACAAGCTATTTACTCAAACAAGTCACTTCAATTCAGTGAAGGGGATTGTTCTTTAAAGCATGTCAAGTATTAAATTTTACCATATATCCACAATTCACAAATTGACAGTTCTAGAGTCATTAGTAGGACCAAACACACACACACACACACACACACACACACACACACACACACACACACACAACCTTTCTAATGAGTTAAATAGTACTCATTTCTCCTTGAACAGGTGGGAAATTAGGTTGAGATTTAATTCATCAGAGAGGAAATTCTCATGTTCAAAGAGTCACCAGACAGCCACTCCATACACCTCCATACTCTCTACACTCAATTCGAATTTGAATAGAAAAAACAAACAGTATTGCAATAAGGTAAAGAGAAGTTTACTTCTGGTGCCATACCATTTTCAGTCTAACGGGGGGTGGGGAACTTTTTTCTGCCAAGGGTCATTTGGATATTTATAACATCATTCGTGGGCCATACAAAATTATCAACTTAAAAATGAGCCTACTATATTTGGTCAAACATTTAATTAACTCACCCTTAATGCCTTGGCAGGGCCAGACCGGGTGATTTTTCAGGCCTCATACGGCCAGCAGGCCAGATGTTCCCCACCCCGATCTAGATATTGAATAGTAAAGGTTTCCTATTTGATAAGCCTGGGATCTCACTTTAAGTCCCATAATCCCCCCCTTACCTACCTCTCTCGATGTGAAGTTACACTTTGTATATATTTTACTTCAAAACACACACACAACAGCAACTTATTTTACATTTCAAAACAATGAGGTTGTTTCCACCCACCTTGAAAGCAAATAAAAAGAAAGACCTGTGCATTTGACAATGACTCAGGCTGAAAGACAGACATCTATATCTAAAGAAAACCTCTTTCTAGAGGCACCAAAAATTGTATGCTGGAATATGTAAATGCACTTGGGTGCCTATGCCATTCTTCAAACTAAAGAAAGCATTTTCTCAAACTGGGCAAGAAGAGAGATGGTTGGAATGAAATCAGGAATCTCAATCGTAAAAGAAAATAGTGTTACTGAAATTCTTTGTCACCAAGTACATGTCCCTCAACGACAAAGTCATCAGACTAATGACAGGTACTTAGAGCTCACCTTTGCAGTTCAGCATGAATTTTTTAATAATTTTAAAGAATAAGTCAGATCTTCAAAAATTACACTGAAATAGTTCTGTATTTCACCTTCGCACTGACAAAAAGATATTAATGAATATTTTAATTGTATATGAAAAGTATGAGAAAACACCTATCCCCTAAAATGATAAACTTCCATGGGGGATGGGGATTTAGGGGAGGGCAAGGAACCTACTTCCTAAGGGATATGAGAGATCAATTCAGATTTATTATTTTTATCAATAATATTTATGAAAAAGGCAGCCTTTAACCCTGAAAGTCCTATACATTTGTTTTAGACTTTTGAGTTTCTTGCCTACTCTAAATGGTGTAATAAAGCACCATTGGTTGATATATCTTAATTTGGGGCTGGATATCTCAAAGATTTATATTGGGCTATACATCAGAAAGTATTAGCATTGTCACCAGAGGTTTTATTTCCCAATAGTAAAATGTTTAAAGAAAATTATAAAGCAAAAACTAAGAGTCATACATACACCATCATTTTTGGTCACTCCAAACAGTGCTCACCTGTTTTTTCACTGAACGACTACTCATGATTTTTTCTACCACTGGACCTTCTGCATCAACAGATTCCTAAAAAAGAAAGTAGAATGAATCCATCCAGATGGAAAACATTTCATCATAAGCTATAAAAGCAGGAAACCATTCCCTTTTAGCATCTACCTCTATACTCTTTAAATTTCTATCTTTAAAACACTGGGTACAAAGTCGCAGTAGGGAAAAATATGATTGAAAAGAACAAAAATCTCACTCTGCACAAAGGCAAAAGGAAGATCTGTGGTGTATTACTTCGTGATTACATAGTTTAATTACGTGGCCTAGCATAGATCCCCGAAGCCAGAGAGCATTCAGAAACTCCAACTGCCAGAAGAAAACCATCTCTGCATGAGAGCAGTCAAAAACACAACTTTCTTCATCTAAACCCACGGGGTAAATACACTCATCATTCTGTTATTACTGTAGGCGGCTTTTATCCACGGAGGTCATATGAAACGTTACGTAACAATCTAACATAAAAAAGATTACCAAACAAAATACCAAACTCCATTTAATATGTTTTACAATGGGTTACCAGTTGGTTAACTAAAGAACAGTAATGGTAAGAAAAAGGGCATTATTATATAATCTCTATATTTTTTTAAAAAGATCTTTGCCATAATCAATCCTATGTTACTACCCATATTTTATACAAACTATTTTATACGTCATTTACATTGCACAGAGAATAAAGTATGCCCTGCTGGGTACTACAAGGCAGTAATTTCATAAAGGGGCTCCTACAGTGCCTAACAGCAGGAGACAAGCTTGAGTGGTTTATTAAAGTCCCAGAAGCTACAGCATTGAATTTTCAGAGGTAAATTCAGCTTCCGACTCTTCCTCAACCCAGACCATTCATTCTCCAAAATTGTGTCAAATCACACATCACAGGCTTCTATAAAAATACATTTCGGCGAGCAAGGCGTTTTAAAAGATGCTGCTAAAGAGCTCGTGTCCCATAGCATGGTAACCAACATTAGATGAACGCTCTCCAGCTCCAACTCCATTACTTTGGCTGAACTTTTCGGGTTCCAGCTACAACATTCCCAGTCCATCGCTCCAGCTGCAGCGAGAACCACACAAATCTGGACGCTAACCTGCTGCTCTGACTGCGAGGTGTTCGAGGGGGAGTCTCTCCCAGCAGCATCTGCATCATCTGCCTCCTCATCAGAAATCTTGAACTCCAAGTCTTCAGTGTAGCGCTTCCTCTTCACCTGCCTGCTGGACCGTCTCTTCTAAAACACAAACCCAACAGAGGGAGTTTAAAATCCATCATTGACGCGCTTTACAACTTCTCAGGATGGTGAGGTGGGTATTTTTAAAAATTAATCTTAAAGAAAAACTAATTTTAACCCTGTAAATCGCCTAAGAAACCATTGTAGCAATGATTATAATGAAAATAGAGGGTAGGGGTGGGGGCATCTGAAGTCAGCCACCTGGGTCAGTTATGGCTCTGCCACTCCCAGCTACCTAACCTTCAACTAGGAAATGGAAATACCAACAAATCCTATTCCCTGTTCGGCTCAAAAGTGAAGGCAATCTTGAGGCTGGTGATGGATATATAGGGGTTCATTATACTTTCCTCTCAACTTTTGTACATTTACAATTTTATCCATAATAAAAAGGCCATAAAAGTGAAGGCATTGGAAGATAATCTACATTATTTTCCTATTGTAAGGTTATAGATAAACACTAGTATAATATTATCCAAGGAACCAATAATATTTAAGAGGACCTTTTAAATAGAAGGCTTGCATCTTCATCTTGGTCCTAAAAGAAACAGTCTGAATTACCTTTGAAGAGATAAAGGACTGAACACCAGAATTTATGATGAATGACCATGAAAAATAATTTTATTTTTAAAAAATATTTTTACCACACTGATTAGAATGTAAGAGATTGGTAATAGCTAGTATTAGTAGGATTGTTAGCAAAATGGGTACTCTCTCTCACCACAGTGGTCAGTGTGGTCATATCTGTGCACATTTAAAGCATGCCCACCCTCTGGCCCAGCAACTGCACTTCTAGTAAGCTACATAACATAACATATCTTAAGAATATCTTCAAGAGAAATTGTGAAATAAAAAGAAAAGCACGTCTCATAATAAGTAGCATATAGTTCTATTTAAGATAACAAAAACCATGTGTATTTATTTATATGTGTGAATCATCAATACCAGGGTGGGCAAAAGTAGGTTTAAATTACCAGCCATCATTACCTAAAAATATAAATCATAAGCAAGGACACGAAATAACAACAATAAGACAAATAATATAATTAATAAATAATAATACAAGAATAAACTGTTTTTGTATACTCACAACTATAAACCTACTTCTGCCCACTCCTGTTGGTAAACTCCTCAAAGACACTGTATGTCTTGTTTACTTTATGACTCAATAAATATTTGCTAAAAAAATGAATGTATAATATGCATGTTTCCAATAACAAAAAATGTGAAAAGACACATAGCAAATTGTTAATAGCTATTAATTCTGGGGAGGGAAGTTAAATGGCAGAAGGAAAAGGGTCTTGTACATTTTGTTCAGAATAATTGTTTAACCTTTCTGATAAAATAATTACTTCTGTCAGTTAATTAAAAATGGGGAGAAAATAACCTTTTCATCAATGTACTGTGATAAAATCTAAGACAATGCTAAAATGACATTTTAAATCTCTGATAAATGCAAGATTACAATGAGTTTGCAAAGCACATAGGAGAAATAAAAATATTAAGAGAGGTCACTCAAACGTTTTTCTAAAAATTATGGAATAAAACTTTTAAAAGAGCCTTGTGGATTTTAAAGTTGGATAGACAGGCCGAGGCAAATTACCCACTATGTGGACCCAAGGGGGTCAGACACAGTGCCTTATGGCTCATATCAGGACCAACAAACCCAGCCTCTTGCTCAAAGAGGACTGATTTTAATTAAGATCCTGCTCTCTCTGCTCTCAAAAGGGAGAGCAGCTCAAAATACAAACTCAGTGTACTATGACCATCAAATGGGCTGTTTGGGACTGAACTCTTAGCCTTGCACAGTCACGGCTACAAAGATATAGAGCACCTTTCTGACACAGTTATTTGGAGTAACATCTTATTAACAGACTTCCCAGTGGCTTAGACCAGAGGGAGTTCCTCCTCTGACCTTCCCTCGTCAGCACAGCCCAGAACAACCAATTCCAGGTCAAAGTGGGGCAGAAACCAGCAGGGATGCTGCTATCTGCCAACCTTACCCACATCCAGGGGAGAATGGGGGGGTAGGGGGGGAGGGACAATTTGACCTGATAGGCTCTGGAGCTAAGTGCCCATGTTTAAATGAGCACAGACTCACTTGGTGGAGTTAGGTGAGTTATGCTGTGGATCTTAGTTTCCTGGTCTGTGGAATGGGTTAATGATAGTCACTACCTCATGAGTAGACTATGAAGATCACATAAGGGAACTCATTTCAAGCATTTAGAACAGTGCGTGGTACACAGTAATGCCAAATTCAATTAGTAGAATTAAAGTCATCATTAATTACCCCCACCTTTCCAAAGAAAAATGAGAGTGCAATAAGGCTACTACAAGGCCTAGATGCTTTGAATAGCTTCCTTTCTCTCTTACCAAAGTTGATCTAGACTAACTCCTGCTCATGCCCACTTTATCATCCCTCACTTCTCAAAACTGTCAGTTTAAGATATAAAAGGCATAATATTTTAATGTTATGATATTTAGCATAATATCTGTATTCCATTTGATATATCAATTTAACTAAATTGAATGGATTAATCTATATTTTCATCTTTATGTCATTACAATAGGAATAATGTATTACTAACGATGCATCTATGATGTTTTATCAGGTTTCCATGGTTGGGGCCACACTGTCAGAGTATTTTTCCAGCATAAGTTACTAAACACCCATAAATAAGTCTATGATTTACATTAAATACCACTCTGATAGTAAATAAATGTGCCAGTACAATAACACAGGGCAATTTTTTCTTTTTAAATAGACATTTATATATCGGTGGGTACAACTTTTATAATGAAAGTGTCTCTTCATATCAAGCTTATGTTATAAATCTATGAAATAATGAGGGGTTAGTAATGGATACAAGGTCATTTAATAATAGTAAAAAACAAACAAACAAAATACAATTAGAACTCAATCTTCTGAAATTTTTAAGTGTTTTATGGCTTCTCCACTTTCTAAATAATAATTGATCTTAAGTTCATTTATTTGGGGCATAAAAGTTCCTTTTACAATTTCCCAATATAAAATAAAATTATTTTATTATATAATGTATGGTCTGTTAACATTACTATTTGAAATATTTTTTGAATCAAAATGAAATTAAGAATTACATTTAAACCATAACTCAAGGCTTTTGAATTGGCCCTAAAATCATAGGTCAACTTGTCAAACTTGGTTTGCTTTAGAAAAGCCATTTGTAGTTAAAACAGGTATACTGAAGAGAAAATTTAAATGTTTCCATGATCTCACTGTTATAGTAACTTTGTGATACAATTTTGAGTTCATTAAAATTATATGGCATTTGCTAAAGTTTAAATAAACCAATCACAAAACTCAGAACTTTAGTCCTTAATGCATGTGCTACAGGAAGAAACACAATACACAGCAACCAGCATTACTTCCTGTGTCAGAGACACCAAGAAAGGCCTGCCTTCCGCACCTGAGCTACGTGTGTGGCTGCTCGTATTGGCTGCTGAACCCACGACAGTTAAGCTTTAGCCAATTAGAAAGGATGCACTGATGTTCACTTGAATTGATTATCATTTTTCTATAACTAAAATGCAGAAGAAAAAAACCTCAAAACTAGTATTTCATAAAGTCCATTTGAAACTGTAGTAAAACAAACAGACTTCTAAAAAAGAAGCGGTGTTTGTGAAAAAGAAAAAAAAAAACAGAATTTCCTTTATTCGTGTAAATAAATCCTCTTACTATTGCCCAAATACTACTGTAATAAAGGGCCTAGTTTAAGCAAACACAATTCAGGGGGGGGGGGGGGGGGAACACCATTGAGCATAAAAATGAAATTCAAAATCATTAAAATACTTTAGTTTAAAACTCACTAAGCAATTAAAAAATTTATCTACTTACCTTCCCAATAACTTTTCACTGCCATGTAAAATCAAAGTAAATTACAAAATTAACCCAACTGCCAGAGGTATCGCTATGTTAGTTATAAAACTAAACCAAAACAAAACACACTCATTCACACACACTCTCTCTCTTCTCTCCCTTTCAGGCCTTAGATTAGGCCTTTCTGTGCAGTTGCCGATATTATCAGGGAGTTCCTGAAAAACAGAAAACTATCTGAAATTCTTTAGAACAGAGATGTATACTGCAAATATTTTGTTTCTAACCTTTAAGTGAATTGGCAGAGATGTAGGCAGAAAGTACTTAGTGCACTGAACAATTAGGAAAAAAAAAAATCAAGCAAGCTTCTGGGGGCTGGCTTCCCCGTCTAGCAGGACTCCTTGGTAACAGCTCCGTGATAACTTAGATGTCATTCACAGAGGTTACATTCCCAGCCATCCCTGTGGACCACACTGGCACGCTTCCAGGGAACATAACAAGGAAATAATGTTTAACGATCATGTGTAAGGGTCCCTCACCTTACAGTCCAATCAGTGACAGTGACGGCAGTGTGCTTTACACACAGGAACCTGAATTCCTAATGTTTATCTCAGGACCAGTTTTTCAGCTGATTCCTATGAAATTCTTCAAAAGCCAGGAGACTAACACTGAAACATTGTGCGGCACTGCCATCCAAAAAGTCACTAACATGTTCACGGAATCTGGAGTATTACAGGAATATGTCTCAACTCTCACCATGGGATATCAGAAACCTCAAGACAAGCTACAGATTATATCTTGATTGTTTTTTTAGGCAAAGTAAGAGAACTGACAAGCAACCAAACTTCAGAGAAAATCAGAAATGTGAATGAAGCTTTATATAAACCAACATATCTATTATGTTAACACCAACATTTACATAAACATCAAGATGCATTGACAGAAATAAGTGAAGATTCTCTGTTTTATTTACCCCAGAGTCAAAGATGGCAAAAGCAAAAAGTCAGAGGAGTTTAATTTCGCACTGGCCCCCAGCTCGCCTCACTACAGATATAATGTTCCAGACAACAATAAAGCCATCTTTACAGCAGCTCCATAACAAAGACAGGGGAGGTCTAGTGTACTTGACAGGCGGCTAGAGTTTCCCATGCTAAGTAACCCAGGCCCGGGACCAGAATAATGGTATTACCTGAACACCTGGGTCCTCATCTTCTTCAGGAGATGGTGGGGGCGTTTTGTCTAAGTCTGAATTTTCAGAACCTTCTGTTTTTCCCTTGTTGACCTTTTTCTTCAAAGCACTTGCTTCTGAATCAGGTTTCTTATTACTAGAATTCAAAGTGGATCACTTAGTGTTCACTTTTTAATGATGTTTTCCACATGCCCCATGCCTTATATTTCCCACATTCATACCCCTGAAGTATCAATGACAATTGGTGAATCAGTGCATGTTGGCCATTATAGTTCAATGATACTCTCAATTAAGTTCTTTATGGCAAACCCCCACACTGATGAACTTTAACAAATATCTAACCTAATTAAAAAGAAATTGCATGCAAGAACCCTTCATAACCACACAGAGTACATTTGTTCATCTCTAGACAATGCAAAAATCCCTGCCAATGCACCACGTCACAATGAAAACTCAGATATGAGGTAGCTTTGCTGTGGAGTATTTAAGGTACAGAATATTTTTTTTAATTGTCAAGGAAAAATAAAATATAATGATCATTTCTGTGTCTCTTGCAGACAGTAATAAACACTCCTATTTAAGTCCTTTTTGACAAGTACTATTAGGTGTCCTCTTTTATATCATCCAACTCCATTTTTATCCAATTTACAACTCTTTAAAATAAAACAAAATATATGGCAATTTCCTTTCCTACATAATTTTAATTAATGCTGTGTTCTTAATTAAAAATAAGCTTTATTTTGGTGCTAGGAATCTTGTGAGGTAGTCACAATAGCCTTTTTTTTTTAAAAAAAAAGCTAGGTCTCTGAAATACAAAAATATAGCAAAACAAACCCAATAATTAAAGTGCTTGTTCCACAGTATGTTTCTATAAAACATTAATGTGATCTGAATATCGCATAACTCAAAGGTCATGAATAAACTCTAACAGAATATTTTTAATTTACATTTACCACCACCTGTAGAAACTTTTTGACTTTCTTTTAAAACATATACCTAGTGTTACCTTACATTCCAATTTCCAAACCGCCCCCAAGATTTTCTAATATCAATTATTATTTGTCATCCAACATTTAAAATAACCCAACCTCAGTAATGATTATACTTATTATTTCTAGAAAACCTAAAATTCTGATAAAATTTACAAACTGAGAATATTTTTAAACTTTTAAAAAGTTTATTTACTGAAGTTTGTAAATTCCCAGATAAGTATGCAGACAGAATGCATTAACAGTATTTTTCAGTCTCAGCTACCACAAAAGGAAAAGTGGCGAAAACATCAGTGTACTGTTATTTAAGTAAAGCACGTGTCACATAAAACATTTCAAAAGTACTTGTTAATGTAATAAAGTACCTATCACACAAAATGTACTTTTGTAATGAATAAAATCTTTGATAAATTTAAACTAGTTATTTTTAAGTACTCAAAGCTTGTTTTTTGTTTTGTTAACATTTTAGCATAGTAAATATCCACATAAGGAAATAACTTACAAGTCAAGATCATAGCAAATAGCAGTTAAGTTTAGAGTGCTTTTTATTTTTTTTTTTAAAAAGGCAGTGTCCTAAAAACTTGAAGTCCCCAAAAGATCCACAGAAAGAATATTTTTTAAATTAAAAAAAAAAATCCATACAACAGTTCCTCATCCAACTGTCCTAGTGTTTACGCTACACATGGACAGAAGTCTCCCCCACTATGAGGCTCCATTTCCAGCATTTATTTCCGCTCTAACTGCCACAAATTATACAATACTACAGCTGAACGCTGGGCCCCTTCCCTTTCATCTGCACGCCAAGAGCAATCAGATTACCCTGGTAACCAGCGGTCACATGACCAGCACCTGCTCTTTTGGCTGGATGCCACTGACTAAAGCCATCTGCTTCCCTCAATCAGCTTTCAAACATTCTCAACACCTGCGCTGCAGTGTTTTGTGGTTTCTTTTATCAAATCAGTGCAAAACTGCTTCCAAAACTTTACATATTTCTCAAATTTGTTTAAATCAGAGGTAGGCCTGTCACAGAGCTGAACCACTGCCAGGTCAAGTAAGTTGGCAGCGAGTGCTTTCCACGGTGACCTCTCTACACCAGAGCAAAGTACACAATTTAGTTTAGCGGGGTTACTGCACCCTGTGGGAACTATCCTATAGGAGTAAAAGGCTTACCGTCCTGAAGCCCAGCAGAGCCCAGGTTTGATGAAATATCAATTTGCTGCAGGAGAGACAGGCTAATGATTTTCCATCTGCCTTTCCCAAGAATGAGCTATGTGAAACCTCCAAGACTGCTGAAAGTCGGGCAGGACCTCTCCAAATGCTTAGACAAAAAGCCTGTAGACAAGGCAAACACTCATCCCAGATCTGATTACTGAAAGATTTCTAAACTCATTAGACCTTGACTATTAATGTTGCTCAGAGACAGCTAAGCATTTCCACGCTGTCTCCTCATGACACCAATATACAAATCAAAAACAGGCTACAAAGTCAAAAAAGCTACACAATCTTCAGTGTGTCTACCCAAGGACATTACAATCAGGGACAAGATGAAGTTAAATTAAATGGACTTTGCTACTATTTTGCAATAAACTAATTTGGATTTTCAACTAAGTGTTATATAACAACTGCTTTGCCCCCACTCCCCAACCCCCCCAAAAAAGCCAAAGTCAGAATGTTTCTCTTAACTAATGCAGTTTGTAACCTGTCTGTCTGGGACCCTCCCTAAATTTTCCTCACCCTCAGTTTCCTCATCTGTAAAATGAGGTTAGAACTTACATCTTCCTCCCAAAGATTTGTTATCAAGTTTAAATGAGATAATGGATGAAAACCTTGGCAGTGTCTGGCACACATGGCCACACTCACACATCTGGAAGACTAGCAGCTGGGAACGTATTCTGGGAAGTCTGGGAACACTGGCCTGGCTCTGGCTCAGACCCACTTGGGCCGACTCAACTGCAGAGACTTACGGACAGGACCCCACTTCACTGTGATCATTTCATCCAAACAACATGAAGAGAAGGGAAGTCCTTTATCAACACTGCTCGATGCCAGCTGAAGGAACACACAAGCAGGCAATCCCAAAGGCCACGCCTCTCGTGCCCACGACCAGTGTTTTAGTTCAGACACACATCACTTCCCACCTCGACTGTTCCAGCTGCCTCCCCACCGCCTGTCTCCGCACCGTCCCTGGGCAGGGCTTCCCACTGTCAGACTACCGGGGAAAGGACACACACTCCACATTCACAGTCGTTATCTGTAAGGTCCGCCGCTACTCTTGTATAATGTCAAAGCCAAAAACCTAGCCATACAGACTGTCCTCTCCCAAATTATAAATTGGAAAGCTGGAACGCACCAAGAGGGCAGCTTTTCCAATTGGGGAGAAAAGACTGTGATTAAAAAAGAATGTCCCTTAAATGGACACTACAATACTGATGAGGACACTGAGCTGCCCAGTGCAGACAAACGCCCTTGATACACCTACAACAGCTGCAGTGATGGCTACTCACGGGCTGAGCCCAAAAAAGACCAGGCGGGTGCAGGGAACACTTTCTCACTCTGGGCCAGCCAGAATGGCCTCAGCCCCTGAGAAATCATGCCCTCACTCCTCTCCTGAACCTGCTCTGCCTCCCACCTGCCCTAGTTCAGTGACATGGCACTTGCCACCAGCACATCACCGAGCCCATCCTCCAGGCATCAGCAGTGACCAGCTAGTGCAAGTCTGCCTCGATCATTTGTCCATTTGTCTGCTTCAAGTCCGACCCCATATATATAAAAGACAGATTCTCAGTATTAATATACAAGGCCCTGTGTGATTTTTGCAAATGGCAACATTGACTTTATTTTCTACTTTTCCCACACCCCAAACTCTGTATGCTTTATACTGCAGACATGCAAAATCCCTCCTTAAAGTGTACACTATCTCTTCTATCTCCACTCCCGCCCCCCAAATCTATGCATCCGTAAGTCTTGACTTCGATATCACTCATTCTGAGAAGCATTTTCTGGCCACTACAGTCTGGATTAGTGAGATGTCACTCCACCTACATGCCACATGATACACCTCACACAGGGATATTTAAAACACACAAAATTTGGTGCTAGCATCACTGTAATGTATTAAAACCAAAGCACTTGTGTGTGTCTGTCTGTCTTTCTCCAACTATCCTGCAAGCTCAAGAAGAGGAGAAATAACTCTTATTTACCTTTATATTTCCAGTGTCTGATCAGGTAGGTTACTGTAAGTGTTAGGTGATTGATTTAACTAAAGGGTACAAGTCACAGCAGTAACAACACATACACAGCCCTCATGTGCCAGGCACTACTCTAAGGGCTTTTCTCATTAACTCATTTCAGATCCGCACAGATTCTATCTTTATGGTGACACATCTCTGAAGCTCAGTGAAATGGAGCTAAAGTACTCCCACAATAGGGTTAAGGCTCACCTTAGCACTTTTTCAAAACCAGTGTCTCTGTGTACTTCCCCTCCCTACTCACCAAGCTCTCTCACTTCCTGATCCTTATCCTCTATCATGGCTGGTGCGACCGAGATACAGAGCCACCCACTCCTGAGGCCAGCCTAGCCCTGCGCTCTTGGGAGGAGCACTTCTTCGGGGGCGGTTGTGGGCGGGCTGAAGGACCGCTCTTCCCTTTACCTACGTTTCACACTTCATCATGAGCGAGGTCACACCGGTGGGCAACTGGGTGCACACATGGTCAGGCTGCATGACGCTGAGGTCACCTTGCCACACCAAGCTCTAGAGTCCTGTGCCTGCCTTTAAGGTGACCAAAGCTTATGCCATCCTGGTGAGAAGGCGAGGAGAAACGGCATCAGGAAAGCTCACTGTGCATTCAGAGAAGACTGTGTCACATGGAGGGACATTCTAAGGAGCCAACTCTAAGGAAGGACGCACAGTCAGCTGAGGGCTCAGGGACACCATCTGAAATGGGGTTGGGTGAACTCACCTAAGCTGAGATGCAGCACACAGCTAACCAGCTGCCTTTGGTGAGAAAGAGTACAGGCTTTTAGGAAGGCTTTATGCAAAGGGACAAAACTTACTAGGACCTACTTATAGTAACCTACCTGATCAAACACTGGAAATACAAAGGTAACTGCCCTGATTTAGTTACAAAACAGAATGTAGTGAAGCACTGATCAGCATCAGCCTGAGGATCCAATTCCTCAAAAAAAAAAAAGGCGTGAAAAGGACCCTATTGTGGAACTACATGCAATGAGAAGAATATGGTCAGTTAATGAAGATGTCTGCAAATGGGAGGGAGTTCCCCTTCAGGTGGGACAAGTCAGCAGAGACTCTCATCACATCGGGGAAAGTCAACCTTGAGGCTTGAGTCATAAAGATTCACCAGATCGTTTTCAGGGACTCAAGCCAAAATGTCACAGTACAATCTTTTAGAAGAAGAGCAAAAGGTATTGAAGCACATCCTTATAGTCTGCATGCTCACAAGGTGGTTTAAAAAAAGAAATGAACCTAATGGATAAGCTGCGATAAATACATAATAAGCTGTCAGGGTCAAGGGCACAATGCCGGTAGAGAGAAAAGCACCAAGCCTCTCAACTTAAAGAGTTAAAGGACTTTTCTCTAAGTTTTTAAATAACAAACAAGAAAATTAAAAGATAAAGAGGCAAACTAAAAAAAGACAGAAGATAAAGCAGTAAAAATTTAGAAGGGTCAATTAAGGCAACAAAAACATGATACAGATACACCAGAAAGTGAAATTAATCCAACAGAATAGAAATTGTAAATAAAGTCCTAAGACTAAAATAAAATTTAACAGCTCAAGCAGAATGTAGTAAAATGCAGATGACCAATTAAACTAATGAGGACAGAGAGAAACTCTGCGTGACAGACAATAAACTCGAAGGTGAACACCTGCAGACAAAGGCACTCAGCACTCCCTGGACGAGGCCCCAGGAGTCTCAGTGATGGTCTCCACGTGGCAGTCTTGGGCAGAAAGTGTCTGGGCAGGATGGGGGGACAGAAGCAAGACCCTTGGCCCAACCACTTTACGCCTGCCTGCCCCAGGCACAGTCAATCTTCAGGTGCTCTGAGCTGGGCACCCACACGGGCACCCATATGCTTCACTCAAAGCAGGTGCCTTGCCACCGGCAACTCCTAAACTCTACCCACAAATTCTTCACCCCACTCTCCTAGTTGAGAAAGAAGAAGAATTGAGAAAAGAAAGAGAAAGAAGGAAAGGAGATTATATTTCTGAACATGATTTCAGTAACAAATTACTAATACTGTGTTTTTTAAGTCCACTGAAAGTCACTGGATGGGACACCTCTAAAACAAATCATTTAATCTAAATTGTTACCTTAAGTAGCTCTTACAGCATCAAGTATTCCCTAAGTACATATGCTAAATTTCCAGGAAAGGGTCAGCAAAGAAAGTGTGAAGGGTAACAGAAACCTAATCTGCTTTCATTTAAAAATGTGTTATTTCGAACTCAACATGCCCCGCCATTACATTTTATAATCCAACTGCCCAAGGATGAGGAAACTGAGGGTCAACCAGGTTGCAAGAAGTGGCGGTTCCAGGGCTGGAACCAGAACCTCTCGGGTTGCAGAGCCCACGTTTGAGCCTGGGACTGGCCCAAAGGCCTCTAACTGCAGATCTTCTCAGGAGTCCAGCGCTGGCCTGGCCTTTTGGGAGGTATCCTTCAGGCCTCAGAAACCTTTCCCGGTCAATGTCTTCTGGAGCCTTCCAAGAGCATTAGGTACAGTGAGAGCAGAAAGTGGGGTCCACATCACCCTCTCCCACAGAAACCCTGTCCCGAGAACAGCTCCAGTGCTGACCATGTTTTAAAGAAGAATGTTTTTAAAAGCGAAAGAGAAGGTAGAGAAAGAAAGCTCTCCTAAAAGAGCCAAGTCTATTATAATATTGAACATATTCTCGAGGAAAAACAAAAGACTCATCATGCAGTCAAGAATTATCCCTGAAAACCTAAAGGTTATTGAGTTTTATGGATTGAATTAAGATCTGCCAGAAGTTACATGGAAAAGAAGTCTAGTTAGCTAATATGTTATCTGACCACAGGAGCCCAACATAAACATTAAGCGCTTTGGCTACATGGCACTGCAATGCAACAGAAAGGACTGAATAAATTAGACATTGCAAAACGGATGCCAAAAGTACGCCTTTCAATGCCCCTTTCCTATAAATAGCATATTCTTCCAAGTGGCAACAGTGGGGCAGACATTTGTCTGCTTGTGCCAACTTCTAAGATGCCATTCTCATTTATGCGCAGCATTCCCGTGCCCCAGGAAGGGGACAGGGGTGGGTAACTGTGGCAGTCAGAGCCGTACTCCCTACATTCACAATGATCTCCTCAGATTAGCCAGGTCGTCCACCCACATTGTCATCAGGTGCTCTAGGTAGGTGGAGACTTAAGCAGAGCGAAACCAACAGAAGAAATTATCACCACCCACCCTCAAAGGAGAAGCCAAACTGCCATGAAATTACTGTGTTCCTACAGGAATCAGGGCTATATGTAAAATCAGTGTTCTAATGGAAGTTCAAGGGTGTTGTCTTTTCAACATTTAAAAAAAAAATGAGGGGGACTGGATGTAAAAGGTGAGGGGATTAAGCAAAACAAATAACAAAAAACCTAATAGACTAAAAACAGTTTGGTGATTACCAGAGGAAAAGGGGGTAGGAGGAGGTAGCAGAGGGTAAGAGAGAGAGTGTAGGAGAGAGAAAAGGAAGGAGACATGGCTTGTGGTGAACACACAATACAATATGGAGATGATGTATTAAAGAACTGTATTTCTGAAACCTATATAATTTTACTAACCAATGTCACCCCGATAAATTTAATTTAAAAAATGAACAGTGCCCTTTTGCTTAATTCACATGCTCCAATCCCCTATTTAGCATTTTTAAGCTAAAGCCACACAGACTTCTATGTAAAGGTGGCTGAAGTGAGGCTTGGCATTTCAGATGACTGATGCTCTTACAGTGGTTCCCACAAACATCCAGTGACTCAAAGGGGCATTATCTAGGTGGAAGACAACCAGCCAAAAATTTTTATGTCTCACGGGACAAATTTTGCATTTGTACAGGACTTCATACTTTCCAAAAGCATTTTTATAGAGAGACATTTTTAATAATAATTTTAAAAATCAGTTATGATTCCTTCTGCTCTTTACCTTTCAACGTACCCACATCTACTTGGCAACACATGCCCCACCCAAAAATTCAACTTAAGAAAGACTTCAAAGGACTGTGTCTCCAGAAAAATCCCCCTCAATATCCACTGCTGCCCATGGCCTCCTCACCTCTCAACTTTCGTTTGATGGGTACAGTGAGAGTTGAAAGTGGGATCTACATCACCCTCTCCCACAGAAACCAAAGTGGCTACAGGCCACTGCTTTGAAGTCACTGAAGCTCCCCGAATGGCAGAAGCGAATTTCCAGCAGGCCCAGTGTGGTCCACTCAGCAACTAGCCCAGAGCACGAGTTAGCAGAACTCGCTTTTCAGGGTCAATGTGGTTACACATTCTCTTTCCCCTACTGAGTATAAACTGAACCACCAAAGTCAAGGCTATCAGGGTCTTTACTAAAAAGGGGCTGATCACTCTTCCTCTCTGCTCATTCTGTCAATTTAAGACAAATCAGATAGACGAAGGACCACAATGTGGCCTGTCACTGGCAATGGAAATATACTGAGGTGGTTACTCTGAAGGAAAGAAGGATTTGGGATTTAAAAGATTTGACAGTCCATTTGTCAAAGAGAAGATAACCTTTGAGACCAGCCCAAAAGAGGGCACATGGTCCCATCTCTGACCTGGTGCTCTGATTTAATTAACAGGAGACAAGGCAGGGCAGTGGGCAGAGAGACACACAACACTCTATCTTCCTCGTTCCTCTCCAACACCAAAAGGACTCAAAAGTCCATCTTGTGACCACATGTTAAAGAAATCTACACCCTCTTCTGCAGGCAGCGTCCAAAATATTTAATTCCGTCTTTCCAATTACCTAAAGTCTTGGGTTAAGACTAAATCATAGCATGGGAGTAAAAGAAAGAACAAGAAACTAAAAAGAAGAAAAACTGTTGGTTTAATTTGCTTTATTCCCTATGTACCTGACGGGAGATATCTATCTGGGTTTTTCTACTTATTGGCAAAACTAATTGAATGGTTTGCTTCTGTGTCTAATCTCTCGGGAGAAATTTTACATGTACGAGAGCACACCATAAAAATATGTATTAGTTTACCAAAATATCCCACCAGTGGGCTTGCTGGTTGAATAAAAATATTTCTTGGGTAAAATGCTGCTACTCTCTTAGATCATCACTAAGAAAACAGCCTCTGAAAAGCTAAGTGACTCAGAAGAAAGCTGCCACATAAATACTAATGATAATGATAGGGTGGTTTGCAAAAAGTATACTTTACATGTTTTTGGTACTTAATATGTGTTTTTAAAAAACAAGACCAGTATGTTTATTTTTCAGTTTAAAATAAAATATTTCACTCTTAATTGAGAAATAGCATTTGAGTTTTCAACTACCTTTAACAACAAGACGTGTCCCTAGAGACTGCATCAGAAGCAATTCTCCATGCCTTTGTGTGACGGAAGCTTCAGTAGTCAAGTCACAATCTTTGGCCATGTTCCCTTCTTTATGTCTACTCAAAGGGTCTTTATAGAGCTAAATGGACCACTAAGTCCTTCAAGAGTCGTTCAAAGGAAGCACTTCCTCCAAATTCTTGCTCATTTCACAAGGGCTATGCACACACAACAGAAAATGCATTGAAGAGAGGTCCACAAATCCCCATATTTCAGCTCCATGAACCCCTCCATATGCAAAATGGCATCCTCTCAGCCCACAAATGTCTTCGCTTTTATTTTCCATATTAACTGCCAATATCTGGAAGCTAGAAGGATACCCAGGGAAAGCACCAGAAAAAAAACAGGTAGAAAAAAAAAAAAAAAATATATATATATATATATATATATATATATAAATAAATATATATATATTTAACAAAGAAAAGGTACAGTGGGAAAAAGGAATGTTTCTGATAGAAAAGAAGAATGTGTCCCGTCTATCTCATCATTACAATCTCAAACAGCTTTTCCTGAAATGCTGACCTCCTTTTTCTATTTCACTCCCATTCTACGTTACAGCTTCTGGGTAAATTCTGTTAGGTTCTCCCGCACAGGCAAGACAAATGGAATTATATTTTGGTTGCCAAAAAGGCCAGTTCCCTGGGAAGGGCCACAAATTCAAGCCTCTGCTACTTTATGGAATGAGGAGGGATGACAGCTGGTGAGGAGGGCACCATAAAGGCACACAAGAACATCAGCCCCACTGACGACAGCCACCCTTTCTCACGGCCTTCACTACTGAGGGCGCGAATGACACAGAACAAGCTCTCTCCCTGTCACAGACACGACGCAGAGAGCGCCAGCCCACCCGTGGGTCACTTCCATCACCGCTGCTCACAGGGCCGAGCAGGGGAGGTGAGCGTGGTCCCGTGCGGCATTTCTCATTCCACTTCGGTTCGTTCCCTCTATTGGAGCCCTCTGTAGGAAAATTATTTTCTGTATAAACAAATTCATCAAGTTAACTTATTCAAGGATGGAAATAACGGGTATCACATAACATTTTGCCAAACAAAATTGTCACTGCTGTATTCCAGTGCTTAAAAGCAGACTGCTATGGCAATTCAACCCCAGTACTAACATAACCCAAACCCCCTATTACCTTCATCACTGCATATTCAATTTACATAATTACTCTGCTATGCTATTCAGAATTTACATGTAGTTGTATGCATTCTACTTATCCTTGCTTCAGGATGCTATTTCCTTTCCAGACATAGCAGAACAATGAGATCACAATTCGACATGCTCAATTCATCTGACCAATAGAAATCCTGCAGCTCAAACATAGTATTGGTTTGGTTTGTTAATCTCTATTCGATGACCATATTCTTGGCCAGGCACCCCCATAGACAACAGGAAAGGCTCTCAGGAATGTCCTCACCATGATTCATCATAAATCAGCAAGTGCCTAGAAGAGACAGTCACCAGGGCCAACAGAGGTGCCACAAGCTCTCTCGTTGCCCCCTCAGCGTGGCCTCCTGAGCGTCTGGGTCACGTTACATCACCTCCCTTTTCACTTGCATGTCTCTATACTCAACAAAAGTGCTCCACTCAAGTATTTTCATACCACTTGGGCAAAAACGTATAGGAGGCATCGACTGAGACTATTAATCAGAAACAACCGAGGGGAAAACAACTACTAGACTTTCTTCTTAAGAGAAAATAATTGCCTGCCCTTCCTCCTACCAAAAGTGTGTGGCTAATGCAAAGCCATTTCTCTGATTCAGCAACGCCAACATCATCCTCTGCACAGACAGCCTGAACTTCACATGGGCAGCTGAGAGCATGCAGAGGAGGCCTGCACTGAAGGTTCCTCTAGCAGAAGAAAACAGGTCTGTACCTGTACCAAGTCCTAGCACTCACTGGACTTAATGCCCCAACTTCCTAAGAGTTGTTTAGCTGTTAGGGAAATTTTAACAAGTTTCATTGTTGAAGACAGCATTATAATATCTGTCCCAATGTATTCTAGGGTATGCTAAAGTAGGTTTTTAAAGAGAGGGTCAGTTCTCTGTAGACTAAGAGCTTGAAAGAATATACTTAGAAATTTATGACCAGATCCACAATATAGTGAGTTTTTCTTTTCTTGCTTATCAATCTTTACCATTAGATAATAGGTTCAAAATATTAAGATAGAAACTGAAGTCAGATACATCTTGAGGCTTAAACTAGTCTTGGTGTTATATTTTCTGAGCTCTCAAAAGCTTCCTTATAACACAGACTCTTACATTTTAAGTTAAAAAAACAAAACACACTCTTTTTAGATTTTGCTGCACATGCTTTCTCCTACCAAAAGCACAATACCTAGATTTAAGCAACTGTATTACTTTCAAAACCCTTCATAAGTCATACTGAAATTCTAACCAACCAAGTCCTCCTCGTTCAGGTCCCTAACATTAACACATTACCTACAAATAGCAACGACTTAATGAATTATGTCTCTATAATAGTGAGTTTAGAAGAGTGCTCATAAGGAGAAAATAATAATGGTTTTCAATTAAGAGACCACATAGTGAGGCATCGAAGATTCCTAAGTAAATGCAAATATTAAGTTGCCTACAAGATTGAGTTATTGAATATAATTTCAGTTATCTTAACACCATTAAAAAGTACTGATGGCAAAGATTTTTAAATAGCTATGATTCAAACTCTCAAAACACTACAGAATAATTATTGGGGGTTGTTTAGGTATTTTCAGCAGGAAGTTGAAAACCCAAGTTTGTTCTTTCGCTTTGCAGCATCTACACAGAGTCACAGAAACAATCCCCTCTGTGTGCCTGCCCATGCACACACAGCAAAGCCTACCAGAGAAGGCTTTGAGCGAGCTCAAAAAGCTCCCATCAGGCACGTCAGTCGCAGGACTGAGCATGCATATATGCACATGGGGGAGGCGGGGGAGCGTGTTTTCTAATGGAGTTTGCAAACAGGTTCAGATTAACCAGGTCTGACCATAACTTCCATCTGGAAACTATATTTTCTAACATGAGCCATATTCTGAAAAATAGATTCAGATGTTTGGAACTGGTTCAGAACAGTTGTAAGAAATGTTCAGTACAAATGAAAAAAATTAGTCTTCAATGTCTTCTCCTCTCAACTTTTTTTACTGAGTAAATATGCCTTCTGGGGGGTCAGAGAGTTGGCGGGGGAAGTAAGAAGAGGAAGTATGGAGCGGAGAAGGCTATTTCCTGGAACCTAAACTTCATGCTAGCCTTGCATGCGTATCAGGTGGATAACTGCCATCCGATTTCCCCCGTGTTGCCCACGAGGATGTCAACATTGCCCCTGGAAGCCTTACTCCACCAAGTGGAGGGAATTCATTCTCCTGTTTCGACTTTTGGGAATCATCGGGGCTGAAAAGCTTTGTGAAATAGTGTGACCTGTCTTGCTTCTATAATCCTTCCTCCCCAGTTTTGCAATGTCACCAACAATGAGGTTATTGCTCTATACTTACAAATAATTATGCTGGCAACTTGGTTCTGTTTGTTAAATTAAAATTTTTTCACAAAAATACAAGAAAGTTGTTTCAAAATACTAATTTCTATCTAAAGTCTAAAATATATTATCCAAATTCAGTAGTTCAATAATAATAATGGAGTCCCAAATTTTAGAATGCATGAAACCATTAACTTTTTGGTGTAGGTGTTACAGAAAGAAACTCAACAATGATCATGACCATCAAAGGGCTCCCTTCTCCCTCTCCCCAGCCCCGATGCGGAGGCTGCTCATTCCGGAGCTGTGTTTGCCGGTGCTGCTGTGCGCGGCCTACCTGGACTTTTTGCTGGACTTGGGTTTTGGCGTGGCAGTTTTTGCTTTCTTTTCCTTTGGCTCTTTGGGAATCTTAGGGGCTTTCGGGGTCTTGGGTTCCTTGGGCTCTTTTTTCTCCTTGGGTTCTTTCAGTTCCTTCGGGTCTTTTTTTGCCTTCGGCCTTTTCTTTTTCTTTTTTTCTTCTTGAGACCCATCTAGTGAATTCCTATTTAGTTCTTGGTTATCAACCCCACCAGGGAAGTCCTCTTTACCAAAACTTTTACTGGGGTCCTCTGCAACAATGTGGTTGTTTTTCTTTTTCTTCTTCTTTTGCTGTGGCTGCTGCTCTATGGATGGCAGGTAATCCTCGCTCTTCACTAGCTGGGTGTTCGGTCCACTAACCTGAGTCATATCCGGCACTGGTTTCTCTAGAAAGGGCTCCGATGGAGAATGCTAAGAGACACAAATAGGAATTGAAATTAGTATATCATTCTTCGTAGTGCAGAAAGGAACTGAAAGTTACAGGCCGGTGTTTCTAAAACGTACTCTATACTCAAGGTAGCACACATTTTATCAACAGTATAGTTGTAAAATGTATTATTTTCTCTCATCCAAAAAAAACTCCCAAAAACCACATTTTTTTTAACAAGAAAGCTTTTAAATAAACAGAGTGAAAAGGGGCAACTTAATAATACAGTAAGAAATTATTTCAGGAAGAAAAAAAAATTCTCATTCAGCTAAAGACATTGTCCATTTGCTAAGCAGCCTATATAAGAAATGATGAATGACAAAACAGTAGCAAAACCCAACTATACAGGATGAATTTAAGTGGAATTGCTTTCCCCATGCAGGAATGGGAACTCAAAGATACCTAATTAAGCCACTTTAAAAAGAACAAGTGTACCGAGTGGGCACTGCAAGGTTCAGGGCCTGTGGAAGCTTAAGGTCGAAGTGTGAATACATCAATCTTAAACAGTGCAGGTCATTTCTGGTCTAACATCAAAATGCCACATTAAAAGCACAAGACTTCAAGTTGGTTACATTTCTTGTACTAATATGAAACGCAGATAGTGTTTTTCATAAATTATTACGTTTTACATTTCCAAATTTAATTGAGGGAAAGAGAACCCAAATAGTCCTTGCGGCATGCCCTGTAGGAGATGGCATTCACTAGGTGTTTGCCCAAGATGGTCAGAAATACCACTGAGAATACCAACAACTGGGCTGGGACGCTCAGTGGTCGGCTGGGATCAGAGTCAGGGACTCCGCCTGGCAGTCACGATGCAAGCCAGGCAGGGGTCGGTGTTACCCCCCCTGTCAAGTATGACATCTCATGGGCCCTGACATTCCAACGTTTTCAGGGGTTGGACTGCCACTCATTGTCTGCCTTTTCCATACACTCTCCAGACACTTAATAGTAACTATAATGTAAATAACAACAACTGCTAGCCTTTACTAAACAATCTGACTATAAGCTAAACATGTGCTGTGTATGCTATACCCCTGACACCATTCAATCCCCACACCAGCCCGAAGAGCTAGGAATGGACACTGACACGCTAAGATGCAGTAATGAGCTACAGTCGGTAAGTGACAGAACTGAGACTGACATCAGAGCTGATGGCTGTGGAGCCCACGCCCCTCGCCACAGCACCTCCAAAAGCGGAGAATGCCAGGGAGCCCAGGTCCAGGTCTGCAGAGGACACTCGAGAGTAACTCAGAAGTCATGTTTTACCACCAGCAAGTACTATAAATCAGATTCCAATACAACTAACATCTATTGAGCATCTATTTCATGCCATGTACTGTGCTGGGTACTTGTAGAGTTAGTTCACCTGAATCTCAGAAGAAAAATATGATAATTCCCCCCCCCCCCCAATCTTTCAGTAAGGAAGTACAGTCTGAGCAGGTTGTGTGACCACCAAAGGCCACAGAGCAGGGAACAGAGCAGAGATCTGAGACTAAGTTTCCTAAATCTAGATTCTGCCCATCCCCCGAAGTCGGATATAAAGCTATCCTTTTGGGAAAGGCTCCACAGGTTTCACTAGATTTTCCAAAGAGTTTGGTGACCGAAAATCACTTTTTTAAAAAGTCACTACCTGAGAAAAAGTAGTTACACTGTTTCCATTAAACCCCACCATGGTTATTAAAGAAACCTACACTCAGTCCTCCATCTGCACAAGGACAGGAGAAAGAGCCGGGAACTGTGAGGGAGGAGAGAAAAATTGTAGTCTTGGGCACTGCCATTCGCTATATTCTCGGGGGAAATCATTGCAGTCACCTGGGGCTCACTTTCTTCAACTGCAGAATGGAGGGTCTGGGTTAGATGGTGTCCGAAGTCCTTTCCAAAATCCTCTGGTATTAGAAGAACTTAAAGCACACACTGCCCTTTCGTAGTCACACTGACAGTGAGCCTCAAGGCGTGAGGACGTGTAAGGAGAGAGAGAAGCGAGGGCACAGGTTTGAGGAGGGCACGCGGATGGAAGTCCACAGGAGCCGGTTCCCTGCGGGGACAGCACAGCCAACCCAGCACTGAGGAAAGCGCCCTGCCCCCTGTTCTCCCCTCACAGGCACTCCGAGGAAAAGGCCACCCAGGCGCTGTCCAAAGTATCGTTACCTGAGGATTCATGGAAATCTGAGTGAACTGCTTTATTAAAGTTGAAGTTGAATTAATTGTTCCATATTATCCTCTAATGTAGATCAAAAGGAAAAAGCCTTATCCTATCCTATATAATAAAGAGCTAATAGGCTAATTAGACCCAACAGCCGAATGACCTTCCAGACGACCTTCCAGACAAAGCCGGGGCTATGAGGGCGGAGCCCCTTGCACGAATTTTGTGCATTGAGCCTCTAGCTTTTTTATAAGGGACATAGAGATCAAACTTATTTGGGACAAACTACTTTTCAGGAAATGGAAGAAAAAGTATTTCCTAGAAAGGGAAGGAAAGAGAAAAGTCTACCAGTAATGCTTAGAGCTTAGAATGGCGAATTAATTCCGGGTTTGTGTACCTGTCTTTAATCTGCCTGGCACTGGCTCCTGTAGCAAAGTGCTGGCTTCTAATGAGAGATGCCTGGTGCACGTTTCTAAATTAGAAAAGGCATAAAATACCAAATACAAAAAGACTGAAAATTTATTTACACACTTTAGCATGCAAATGATTTTAGATGCTCCCTTCAGCAATAAATGAAGCCATAAATTAGTATCCCTTAAAAAATTCAATCTTTCGTAAGGAGGAGGAAATGTAAAGATCAAATACAAAAAATTATTAATCCTGTTTGATATGCAGCACAATTATGTTTTCGGGTGAAAAAGGTGCTCAGAAATATTATAGTGTTTACCAGACCTACGTCTCCTGGAACCTTTTAGAGAAAAGCTGTTTTTGTAAACATTTAACAAAGAACAGATGGCCTGCCTTAATCATGTGGGGGGTGGAGGGGGGAGCCTGGAGCTCACAGTAATACCCTGACAAAGTCTCCCGGCCCGGCCGTGTCCTGCCCCCACCCCTGCATGGTACATTCTCTAATGCTATTTAATTTTACAGCGGACATTTTCCCATCAATTCCCACTGCCTGACAGGTAATCAATGCCATTAGCATCTGATATTACCATATAGGGCATTCCTAAAACCCCTCATTTGTTAGAGCAAAATGTGAAGAATGTTGGATACCAAAGGTATTTTTAAATACACCCTAAAGGACTTTCTGCTTAAAATATTTTCTATCATACATCAATATGACTGCTGGAATAGTATGGAATATATAAGGACTATGCCATGAACTCTTGGAACTGAAACAGAATGACTGATATTTAAACTATAAATGACAATGATCCAAGATATACATGTTGTCAAAAATATTAGCAAAAACTAAAGGTAATTGTTTTTATGCTCGACTCCAGTTTTCATAACCTATAAATTAGACAAACACACAAAACTTATGTAAAACAGCAGCACAGACAGGTTGCAAATGTAAGCAAGGGAGAGCTGTGGTGAGGGCAATCCCTCTGCTACCTTTAAGCAAAGGTGGCTCACATGCTCAGGGGCCTGAGGAAAGGAAGGCGAAGCTGTTCTTCTACCTCCAGCGTGCTTTTCCTCCAACGACCCTCAGCCTTTGCTGACTTAATCTTACTTAGTCATGTTGTGGCTTCATATTGTCGAAGCCTCTACCTGTCAGGTTGTCCAGTAACATGAGTGAGCAACATAGCATTAACGGGCTGCCATGTTTCCCACACGCACAATCGCTGCAAACTAACATTTTGCAACAGAGGACACCTACAGACATTTTGTTTACTGAGCGAAACAAACAAATCTAAAATCAAAATACCACTGTATGATAAAGGAAAGGTAGTACAGCCCTAGCCAGTGTTGCTCAGTGGCTAGACCATCGACCTGCAGACTGAAGGGTCCTGGGTTCGATTCCAGTCAAGGGCACATACCTCGGTTGTAGGGTCCCCAGCCCTGGTCAGGGGCATGCCGGAGGCAACCCATCAATGTGTCTCTCTCACATCGGTGTTTCTCTCTGTCTCTCCCTCTCCCTTCCACTCTCTGTAAAAATCAATGGAAAAAATATCCTCGGGTGAGGACTTAAAAAAAGAAAGAAAAGACACTATCAACTAAACAAGAGCAAGATGGCCCTCCTGGGAGCCAGGTCCCTCTCTACAAACCGAGCTCAGAGGATCTAAGATTCCGGTGCAGAAGGGGCAGCCCAATTAAGACCCACGGAACCATAAACACAACACACTGATTCAGATTTAAATTATTTGTAAAAATATAAATATTAAGTACTCATTTAAGATTGAAACTTTTAAAAAATGGCTTTGGAGACACATTTCTATTGCTGACAGTCTTCACTCTTATTTCTTCCAATACAGCCAGGTTCCTGATCCCTCGATGCTCTTTTAAAAAGGAATTCCAGTATGAACACCGGAGCTCCATCGTCAGCAAAGTGGGGACAAGGGTTCAAAAGTGCATTTAGCAAGGGTTCCGTAAGTCCTGTCGAGATTTTAACACCCTTTTCTTCTCAACGACATTGATAAGAAGAAGATGCACTCAATGTGTGGTGTCCAATTCATTTACTCAACCAACAAATATCTGAGGATTTAACAGTAATCTAGGCAGCCACAGGAGCTGCCAGGTGGGAGCAGAGCACCTGATCCAGGCTGACCCTGGGGAGGCTTCCTGAAAAAAGTCAGCCAGGTGCCTGCCTGCCTGGGGTCCCTCCATGGACCCAGCCTTAAATGAATCAAGCCTGCGATTGGATGACTGAAGACATAAAAATGCATTACAAGCAAACTTTTAAAACCTTCTTTGTGGGGGATTAGATCAAAATGAGCAGACATTAGTTTAAATAATTTTTAACTTTGATTCTTTGATATCAAATAAGCATAAAATATTCTTAAGAAGAGAATCAAGGGATGGAATATTTTCTGCTTGGCTAATTTTGGTGTTCGAGTCAGGGCCTCAAGTTCAAGCCCTTTATATTAGTTTTATTCATCTTATTCTTAACCATTTCTAGGAAAAATTATTTTATGAATGAGTACACTTATGAACCAAATAAACAATTGGATTGTTGGTTGTACAAATTAATTAAGAAGGTAAAATGTACAGAACAACATTTTTAGGTTTAGAATATTAAAAGCTGTTCCAGCCCTAGCTGGTTTGGCTCAGTGGCTAGAGCACTGGCCTGTGGACTAAAGGGTCCCGGGTTCAATTCCAGTCAAGGGCACATGCCCAGGTTGTAGGCTCGATCCCCAGGGGATGGGTGGGGGGGTTGGGGGCGGGAGAAGAATGTGCAGAAGGCAGCCGATCAATGATTCTCTCTCATCATTGATGTTTCTTTCTCTTTCTCTCCCTCTCCCTTCCTCTCTGAAATCAATACAAATATTTTTTTAATAAAGCTGTTAAATAAAAAGAAGACTCAGGTTCCATGAGTTTAGAAATTTCTGGGCTTAACAAAATAAAATGGTCTTCTTCACTGCAGAACTCTCCAAGCCCTTTCTGCATGCTGAGGGGAGCTGGTACACAGTGTGTCCTCAAGGTATTTATTGGCAGCATCCCTTTATTCCAAGACTGTCTTGAATAAAGTGTTCTTTAAAATATACTTTGAATTCTACTGATATAAGCCAAAGCAAGGCCAAGTCATCTGCTCCTGTAGGATGGTGATGAGAGTGTGTGTGTGTGTGTGCGTGTGTGTGTGTGTGTGTGCGCTCACCTATGCCTCAAAGCAGTGGTTATCAAATGTTTTATAAGGTAGCATATGACTGTATGAACAAATGTAATGCTATATAAAATGCACTTAAACAGAACACTGAATTGGCAGGTTCTTTTATGCGCAATTAAGTCACTGGTAGGAATAAAATAGGAATATTGGTATAATCATATAAAGATGACATATAATTTCTGTTATATATACAGTCAAGATAATTACCAAGTTAAATAAAGTGACTGTTGAAATATCATAATGTAATAATTTATCTTTGCCTGTAACTCAGAATCATTACATTTTAGAATTAAAATTTTTTTAAATTACTGATGAAATACGTAGCTCATTTAAAAACCATCCGAAGGCCTTTTGAACCTCTGATTTTCCACTTGGGTTTTTAAATTTTCTTCAGAATAGATCTGCCATACAAGCAAAATGTTAAACAGCTACAAATTAACATGAGTCGCTTTCATGGCATCTAAATTACAAACATTCTGAATTAGTAGAGTCCAAAATAATGAACTAAGTGGTTAGGTTAAATTTAATGTTACATAGTTTCACATTGGATATTGAGTACTGACCATCTAGGTATTTAGGAGTGAATATATATATATATATATTTTAGAGGCCTGGGTGCATGAAATTCATGCACAGGGGTGCGCGGGTGTCCCTCAGCCTGCGCCCTCTCACAATCTGGGACCCCTCGGGTAGGGTCCCTAGGCCTGGCCAGCAATCAGGGCCTATCGGGGCTTTCCTTCCCCCAGCTGCTGGCTGCTGGCAGCTGGCCCTGCCCCCACCGCTGCCACTGCTTGCCATCTGTGTGGCGCTGCCCCTCCTCCCCTGCCACCAGTCACCTCCCTCTGCGGGCAACAGGCGTAGGGTGCGATCACTTGGCTGGCCTGGGGCTCCCACTGTGGGGCGATCGATCGTGGAGCCCCCAGGTTGATCACCCCACAGAGGAGGCCCTGCCCACCTGCTGCAGCGCAGCCGGCCTGGTAGCCTGGGCCTCCCTCTTTGGGGCGATTGCAGAGCCGCCCCCCCCCCATCAATCACCCCGCCAGCCTGGGCCTTCCTCTTTGGGGCGATAGTGGGGCAATGGCGGGGCCCCCGACAAATCGCATCGCACCTGCCTTGGCTGGCCTGGTGCCAGTGCATGTCATAGAGTGGTCGTCCGGAAGGTCGTACAGACGGTTGTTCTGCTGTTTGGTTGATTTGCATATTATTATAGGTATATATATATATACATAATTATTATAGATATATAGATATATATAAATTTGATTTTTGGAGAGAGAGGAAGGGAGAGGGAGAGAAGGAGAAACATTGATGTGAGAGCTCACAACCCAGGCATGTGCCCTGACCAGGCATTGATTCAGCAACTTTTTTGGTGCACAGAAGGATGCCCAACCAACTGAGGCACACCGGCCAGGGCCACAAATAGCAGTTTTTATGTGTAAAACACTGCGCTGTGGTGTTTTTTACAATCAGATTGACTACAATAACACAGCAGTGAAACTCCACCAATGTTAACCCCTTTCTAAGTGTCTGAGAAATCCTATGTGGACTTGTGCTGTATGCTGACCAGGCGGTCACACGCTGCTGTGGCGCCTGCAAGGCCTGCCTGGCCCCACTCGGGGTGACGGGGCAAAGGGTACAGGGTGCAGCCTGGCGTTCGGGGAGAGGCAGCACCGGGACTGCCATCCTGGGACACTGGGCTCAATGTGCCGTGTGCTCTGCTAAGCATCTTCCTCATCTCCTAAGTCCCTGTAACAACCCATGAGGTGGGTGGGATGCAGTGCTCTTTTAAAAATGACGCTTTAAGAGGAACTTACCCAAAGTTACACAGCCAGAACATGGCAATCCTAAAATTCTAACCCAGATGTGGCTGCAGAGCCAGCGTGAAGGTGACCGTGGCCCACACGTGGCTGCAGAGGGGCGGCGGGGAGGTCTCCAAGCCCAGTTGTGACCACAGCACAAGCCTGGGAAGCCTCTTGCTGTCTCTCTCCACCCACAAAGGTCTTAGTTCTAAGACCTTAACACTAATATACAGGCTAAAGGGGCGTTTAATTTAATGCAGTTTTAGAATTAAGAGAATTCTAGTTTAATTTCAAACTAAAGGTGTGGAGAACCACTAACTTTTCTCCAAAAGATAAAAATAAGAACTGAAATTCACATTATACTTTGCAGCTAACAAGCATTACCCAAATTTGAATCTCAAAATCACCCTGTTTGATAAAAGCTGAATTCAATTCAATCAACCTGCTTTGTGTCCCAGGAACTGAACTGAGTCTTCCAAAACCAGAAACAGGTTAAAAAAAAAAAAAAATTAAAAAAAAGGTAATTCCACTGCCTGCTCTCCCTTGAAAACTCTCCCAAAACCAACTTTAAAAACAAAACCAAAAATACAGCTTATATGACTTTTAATCCAATCTACTATATTTCAAGAAATCTAATGTGGTCCTTCTTTTCTCCAGTTTGGTAACAGATCATTCTACTTCCTAGGAAAAGCACCAGGCAAAGTAGCAGGCTTGCATTTAAGGACCATGTCATTGCAATAATGTCTACACATACATACCACATGCATGCATGCACACACACACACCGCATGCATGTGCACATACACACATATGCACACCTAGGGCACAGAACTGAACTGATGTTAAACTCAACATACTTTGGATGTATCTCCACTGCTACATAAGTGCTTGGGGAAATTAGCTTAATTGTTTATATAAGATGTGAATTATGCTTTTACATGTGCTAGTTTTTGAAAAAGGGTATGCAAGTAATCAGACTGTGTGCCTGGCCTTGAGAACCATTTCCTGAAGTGCTTTTAATTGAGGGAAAAACACGTAGAGGGGGCAATAGAGCCTCACTTCTCTGGGCAGAGGAGAAACAGAAACCACCACATATTGGATACAATTCGAGTCTACTGCAGTAATGGTGAATAACTGCTTAGGCCTCCTCGTCCACAAGAGGGGGGGTAGCCCCCAGGGTGGCTGGGAGACTACACCCATTCTCCTCCAACAGCACCCCCTCCCCCCAAAAAAAATAAATGCAAGGTCTGCACCATGGACATCATGGCGTCTCTGACTGACAATAAGCAAACCGAACCATAAACCTATTAGAGGCGCCTGAGATACAGTCACACTACACACTCTTGTTCCAAATCACCAAGTGCTGTACCTTCAACCAAACATTACTTTCTAAAAGAAAGAATTAAAAAAAAAAAATGAATGGGCTCAGTGACCTTAACAAAGTTAGTTTTACTGTCTCCCCTTCCCTCTTTCTTTCTTCACCGCCTTGCATACGGGGCTCCCTCAACTGGCTCACTCTCAGGGCCCACCTCTCAGTGCACTTGCTTATTTCAAGTTAGCTCTTAGGTCCACATTGTTCCCGAAGGCGTGTGTGGAGCCTTGAATGCGGCAGCAGCCATCTAGACCTGAAACTACCCAGCGGACTAGGAATCAAACTCAGCAAAACACAAAACATCAGTACCTCCAGGCTGGCCAAAACGTTTTGCATAAACAGAACCATTGAAAGACAGTCATGTCAAAGACCAAACGTACATACTGAGAAGTTAAGTTCAATTCAAAAATCCTCTGCTGTACATTTACAATGTATTTTGCTATCACTGTTATACCCTGTAGCATGTTTGAGCCCTAAATTGGAAAGGTAAAAGGTATGAAGTTTGGCTCTGGGAAAGTAATTTATACCAAGATTTTGCATTTAGGTGTCTACTACCCTATAAAAGTCAATATTAAAAGCAACTCACTATGCTATTCCTAGGAATTTAAAAAAGTCAGACTTCAATAGACTGAAAGGAAGGTGTGTCTTTACCTAACACTGACCAACAACACCAGAGGTTTGTGTAGAAATGGGAATAGAACAATCTTTGAGTGTGTGTGTGTGATCTAGATCAATTTACAAGGAGCTTAATGATAAAGCTAATTTACACACTCTAGGCAAGTTTTCAGAGATTGTGTGTTTAGCAAATTTAGCTGGCAAGATATGCTTACTGCCTACTTTGGTCTTATTAAAAACTCACCCACATCTTGTAGGAGGTAGACTTCTAAGGTGGCCTCATGCTCTCCTCCTCCTGACTGTGGGGGGACCTGTGCCTTCTGGCAACAGAACATGGCAGAGGTGAAAGAATTTCACGGGGGGGGGGGGGGGACCGGTAAGGTCCCACATCAGTTGGTTTTGAGTTCCTCGAAGGGGAGATTATCCTGGGTGGGCCTGACTTAATCAGGGGAAGTGTGTAAAGGGGGGTAGGCTCCCCTTGAGGGTCGGAGACTATCTCGGATGCTGGCTTTGACCGTGAGGGGAAACGCACCAGGTGAGAAACTGTGAGTAGCCTCGAGGAGCAGAGGGCAGGGTGGCAGGTGGCAAGAACTGAAGCCCCAATCCCAGAGCAGGAAGACATGAATTCCGTCAACAACCCAAATGGACGTGGAAGCAGGTCCTTCCCCAGTTAGAACTCCGGGTGAGAATGCAGTCCTGGCGCCTGCAAACAGCCTTGTGAGGTGCTGAGCAGAGGACCCTGCGAAGCTGTGCTCAGGCCCTGACTTGCAGAACCTGAGAGATGTTGCGTTAAGCCATGAAAGTTGTTATGTAACAATAAGTAACTGACACATACGTCAGCGTCCTCTGCAAATCTCATCTGAAATTTTTTCAGTGTTTGCCCATCCAGGATCCCCTTCCCATGCCGAACATGTCCTTCCACAGGAAGACAGCCCGGGGCATCCCTATGGCTCACTGCTGCAGCTGCTGCTGACGGAAACACTGAGCTCTTCGGTGACAAGTACGGCTCCGGGTTCACACCGCCTCATGAGACGTCCCCGTTTTACAAGTGGGAACACCAAGGCACACAGAGAGGCTCAGAAAGTTACCCAAAGTCACAAAAAGCTGGTTCTCAGAAGAGTCGGGATTCAACCCAGGCAGCTCTCTGCAGAGCACACGTCCCCGCCACTACGCCCACCTGCCTAGTCGCTGCAGCGCCTGCACTCCCGCAAAGTGTCTCCAACAGAAGGAAGCTGTGGTGGCAACGGGCGCTGGTGCAGGGAACAGCTGGACAGAGCTGGGACCCACTCAGACTGAAGAGCCCAGAGGAAACACAGGGTGTGCCGTCACAGGCCCGCTACAGCCTGGCACTGTCAGTCACCACTCACGCCATCCCAGGGAGGGCATTTCTAAAAGAAAGTGACTGCCCAGCCGGCATGGCTCAGTGGTTGAGCGTCCACCCAGGAGGTCAGGGTTCGATTCCTGGTCAGGGCACATGCCCAGGTTGGGGGCTCGATCCCCAGTGTGGGGAGTGCAGGAGACGGCTGATCAATGATTCTCTCTCATCGTCGATGTATCTATCTCTCTCACCCTCTTCCTTCCTCTCTGAAATCAATAAAAATATTTTTTTCTAAAAGAAAAGCAAATAACTTCATTTTCAAGTAAAATATATAGGAAACGGCACTATGAACAATAGTAAAGGCTCCTGGTACTTATTTTAAAAGACAGTTTGTTGCACATCAGAAACAGTTTAACACTTACAGGGGATGGTGTCCCCATGACTCCTTCCAGCTGGAATTACACACGAAGCAGTAGATACCAGAGCAATTAAGTATTGTATAAACACTGCCGAAGGGTCAAGAAGAGGGAGGTTCATCCACTGACTAATAACGCAGCCATAAACAAACAGCAATGTTATGCAACTGAGAAAATTATTATAATTGAATCTACACAGCTGGGCACGAATATATATACTCACAAATGCTTTGTCCATGGGTAGGTTTTAGTTTTAGAACTGTTTCAGATTTGAGTCCCTTAGTACAGGCAGATTTTTTCCCCACTTATCTGATTACAATTCCACAATTACAACTGCAGAACATATAATAACTTAAGGAACTGCCCACCAATGATCTGCTGTCTTATTACACTACAGAGAAATAAATGTGCGCTAAGGGCTAGGAAGTATAACTTTCTTGAGATGAACTCACGGTAGATCCCTTCTGGAGACATTACACCTTGTGTGCAGCCAGATGAATAATGAATGGCTGTGCCTCCCAAGCACACTAGGGGGGAAAGCGCAGAACAAAGTAGCTTTTCACATTTTAACATTTAGCTCCCACTGTGTTCTTGGAGTTTCCTTCACACCTTGGTATTTTCCCCTTTGAGGAGATATGCAGAGAAATGCTGTCGATTACCATACTTAAGTTTACACATATGTCACCTAGAAACAAGCCAGCAGTTCCTACAGTTCCCTTAAGCTGTTGAAGTCACAGCATTAGAATCGGGGAAACATTGTAATTCTCTCAGGTTCAAGGAGGAGCATGGTAGAAGCCCACCATCTTCCCATCGATTAAAAATGTAGTTAAGATGAAAACCAAAACAAAATAAGTGTCTTTTTTGGAAGGTATTCTAGCTACATATTACTCCTATTACTACATGGGATTTTTTTCTTATTTGCATGACTGAAATCTGAACAATTTCGTGATCTATGTCAAGTTCCCAGCTGCATAAAACCTAACTAACTTCAAACAAAACTGGATGATTAGCTAACCATCAGGGCAGAGGTACAAATGTATCTTCAATAGGCATACATTTTACATCAATGATATCTATTTTTATGAGATAAAAGTACTAAAGCTTTAATGGTGGCAATTAAAACAGCCAAGAGTTTGAGTAGCTCGATGGCTGAGTCACAGACCTTTTACCTATAATGGGATCCATTATATCCCCGAACTCAGTTTGAGGGAGTGAAAGAGGAACAGATTTTTAAATATGGTTATAAAACAGCAGTACCCTCTGAACTAAGCTGCTTGAGTTTAAACTGCTGTGGGATTTACCCCGTGCCTTAACATCAACGTCCATTCAGCGCCTTCTTTACAGTTCTCAGATACTTGTGTCTATTTTAAAATAGTTAAGCAATTTTAAAATGCTAAAAGATGCCATTAGGTAATCATCTGTATTTGAGCAATTAGTTTCTGTTTTAATTTATTTATATTTAAAAAAACCGCATCTGTTCTAAAAATGGGTAACTGCAGGTGAATTCTGACAAAATATCACCATTTGTGTCTAAGACAAATAGTTATATTTTTCATATATGCTTTTAAAATACAGCTTAGAGGGGGTGAATAAGAATGTAATTGGCAGTAAGATGGTGGGCTTAAATATATATATATATGTATATGTATGTATGTGTGTGTGTGTGTGTGTGTGTATGTGTATATATATATATAAAATAAACATCAGCAAAGGAGGCTTTTTTCACGGCAGTTTTATCTTAATCAAAAGTATTGGGATAATAAGCTCTGTAGTTGCAAAATTTACTAATGAACTAACATCCAACACTTCTCAAATTCAAGAACCTAAAGACACTGTCTTTAGCTTTTATTATGGCACATTCAGAAACGTAAATAGAGATTCTCTTGGGAACAATCTCACAAGTTTTTATATGTTACCATCATCATCCCCAGGGACTCCTGGCAAACAGGCAACAACACGCAGCACAGATTCACCCCCAACCAGGAAGGACCACGGGGACAGGAGGGGGACAGCCACAGAGCAGCCTTGGCCCCGATGACCCCGAGGTCCCGCGGGTGCCGTGGAGACCAACCAGCATTTGTGGAGAGCACCATGCGTGCTTGGGTGTGCTGGCAGCTCTTTTTAGATAAGTTGTCAAAAGGAAGGGCAGCAGGATGGACTAGGGCAGTGGTGGGCAAACCGCGGCTCGCGAGCCACATGCGGCTCTTGGGCCCCTTGAGTGTTCTAATGCCACTTCTTCAAAATAGACTCGCCCAGGCCGAAAACCGACTTCTGCGCATGGGCCATGAAGTTTCAATCGCACTGTACGTGCGCGCCCGCACGTGTATTTTATGGAAGAGCCACACTCAAGGGGCCAAAGAGCCACATGTGGCTCGCGAGCCGCGGTTTGCCGACCACTGGACTAGGGGATTCACTATTAGGGTTGGTTTTTGACCATCTACTCTGTGGGAGCTTTAATGACCAAGTGAGAAGACAATCATCCCAAGAAGCCCCACTCCTGTGAGATGAAGTTGGGGGAGCTGACTTACAAATCCCTCCTAACTCTCAGATTAGGTCTCTACTGTTAAAATCTGGCTTCAGTCCTGCTCAAATGACCTCTACCCCACATGCCTAAAAAGAAATGAGCACTTGTAAGGTGAAGTGGGAAAGTGAAGATGATTTCAGAGAGAAACAGTAAGAAAGTTTCTCAGATAAACACAAAAAATAAATGAGACTGATTTAAAAACCTACAGTAGAAAGCCCAAAATTAAATAAGATATACCAAAATTAGTACAACAAAATCTAAAATTTGTTGCACAATTTACTTTCCCCATAAAAAAGGGAAACTTTCAGAATAGTATTCCAATAACACATAATCTCATTTTATATACTTAACGAACGTCGACTAGGTTTTCTCTGCACTCCTAGACCCGTACCAAAGCTACCATGGAGAGGTGACAGGGGTGGGGCAAGAATTCAAGATTCAAACAAACAAACAGCCCGAAGTCACTCGGCATGAGTCCCAGGACCATGAGAAATCACACACAAGAGCCACCGCACAAGGGAAGTCTCTCACCCAGAAAAGGCCTGCGGAGGCTTTCAGAGGGGACAGTGCTGCATTCAGGGGCTCGGGGACAGGGAGTTTTCAGAGACCCGAATTCCTCAGGGCACAGCTGAGGATGCGGCTGCAGCGGCAAATCCAAATCTTCACCACTGAGGGCTGCGAGCTTCCGAAGCCAAAACATCCGCTGAGGCATATCCTACATAGGCTTCAAGTCACCCCAACACGTGACACCCTCGTAGCAACACTCCTGAAAACAGTCAATTAAAAGAAGTCCACCCCACGGAATGATTCAATACCTATAGCTTCCAGATGTATTTACCAGCCTCCTGTTCTACTTGCTTCCTGCCTTTCCACAGTTCTCTCCACCTGCAGGATGGGTCTTCCCAACCCTCGTTCACTTTCTCAAATATTTATTGAGCCTTTCTGGACCCCACATCTTCCCCCACTTTCTTCGCTCCCTTTAAGGGCAGAATCCTCCAAAGAGTGATATTTGCTGTCTTCCTCCTCCTTCCCCCTCACTCCTGAATTTGTCCCAACCACACGAATGTTCTATAAAAACAGCGCTCTCCAAGGTGACCTCCAATGGCCCGCTCTCCCCCTCTCGCTGCTCCTGACCTGTCAGCAGGATCTGGCACAGCTGCTCCCTCCTGGCTCCTCCACATGACTTCCAGGGCAGCCTCCCTCCTCCCACCCCGCAGGCTCTTTCTTGACTGCTTTCTCATCCACGTCTCCATCTGTAACTTCATGTTCGGATCTCGGCTCTGTCCGTGCTTCCTCCCTCACAGGGGCCATTGCCCTACATACTACCTATAGGCTGTTATTCCCAAAGCTCTTTATTGAGCCCAGACCACTCCCTTGAGCTCTATACTTCTCACCCCTACTGTCTACTTGATATAACCACTTGGATGGGAAAACAGACATTGCAAATTTAATGCATTCCAAAACCAATTCTTGATTTCTCCACCAAACTCCACCTCTGTAAATTGTTACTCCACCAGCAGCAGAACTCAAATACATGGAGTCATCCCTGACTCTACTTAGTCTCGAACCACCTTCAATCCTTTCTGTAAAACCTCTCAGCTCCACCTTCAACATAGACAGGAAATATCCTCAACAACCTCTCCCACCACTGTCCTGCCCAAGCACTGTGAGACCTTGCTGGGGCTACTGCAAAAGCTCCTGTAACGGACCCCACCTAGACAGACTATTTGCTACACAGTCTAAGTGATCCTTTAAAAAAGCAAATCTGACCATGACACATCACATCTATTCAAAACCTCCAATATTTTCTCATTTCATTCACAGTAAAATCTGAAGTCCTCACCATCCCTACAAGGCTTTAAACCTCCCTAATCTCATCTCCTACAATTCTCCCCTTGCTCTCTTCCACTCCTACCACACTGTTCCCTGCTTATGGTGCAACAACGAAGGGCAATGGCCCTTCTGCCTCAGGGGCTTTGCACAGGCTGCCTCTGCTCTCAGAGCTCTTACCGAAATATCTCCATGGTTCCCTCCCTTGCTTCCTTCAGGAAGTCTTAGGGACCAGAAGATTAAAGCAAACGTGACAAAATGTTAATGAATGATTTTATGCGAAATGAAAAACATGTGCTCACTGCATGGTTCATTCCTCCAACTTTTCTGTAGACTGAAATTTTTTTTCAAAAATCAAAGTTGGACGGGGAAGACCTCTTTGCTACCACAATATTATTCTCCTTTGCACCTGTTGCTGACCATTCCTCCCTCATTCGTCCTTTCCTGACTCTCTCCCTCTACTGTTTCCCCTACATGCCAGTGCTCCTCGGGATTCCCTTGTCACATGACGCAGTCCAGCAGACCCAGTTGCCTGTTTCCCCAGAGACGGGCATCTTCCCCAGCAACTTCAGAACAGCAGGCCAAAAGCAAAATCACAATCTCTCACCTCAACAGACAACCCTGCTTTTCCCATCTTGGTTACTGTCACGTAAGTCTCAGTCACCCAACCCCGTTTCTTCTTCATCCTCACTGGCCACACCCAGCTGGCGGTTAAAACCCGCCTCTCCTCCATTCTCAGCAGCGCCCAAGAGCTTCTTAGCTAGTCTTGCTCCTGTTGTACTGACCTTCTTCAGTGAATGGTAGTCCTCCCTTATCCACTCCTTCACTTTCCATGGTTTCCATGACCCAAAAGTATTAAATAGAAAATTCCAGAAATAAACAACCAGTTTTCAATGGCATGTGGTTCTGAGTGGTGTGATGAAATCTCATGCGTCTTGCTCCATCCCACCTGAGATGTGAATCATCTCTTTGTCAGCGTCTCCATGTGTACACTCCCCGCTGGGTAGTAACTCAGTAGCCATCTCAGCCATCAGATCCACCGTGGTGGCATTGCAGTGCTTGTCTTCAAGTTACCTTATTTTACTTAATAATGGCCCCAAATACATTCACAGAACTTGTATTATAATATATTTCTATAATTGTTCTGTTTTATTATTGTTTTGGTTAATCTCTTACTGGTCCCAATTTATAAGTTAAATTTTATCACAGATATGTATGTGTAGGAAAAAACATAGCAGGGTTCAATACCATCCATGGATTCAGCCATCCACGGGGGGTCTTGGAACATATCCCTGTGGACAGGGGGGACTAGCATACTCTCTGTATCATAAAAAAAGAGATCATTCTAACACACAAATCATCTAATCTGCTTCTCTTTGTACAATCTGTCCATGATTCTCCATCCACTACATTTAAAACTGAGACTCTCGTGTGGCTGGTCAAGGTCTCCCCCATGCCCACCTTCCCATTTCCATGCCCTGCCTCCATCCACTACACATGCTGGCTGTCGCTGGCTAACAACTGCAGTCACATAAACGTACACTGCTCTTTCCCAATGTAGTGGTGGTGGACATGTCACTCCTCCTGCCTGGAATGTCATTCCTACTCTCTCCTCCCAGATAAATCCTACACAATCTTCAAATCTCAGCTGAAGCAAAACCTCTTCCTGAGGCCTTCCCTCATCTCTCCAGGTGGAGTCAAATACTCTCACAAGGCCAAGTAGCATTTACCGCATTGCTCGACTGTTTATTAGAAGATCTTTCTAGCCCTCTGACCTGTGAGCCCCTGAAGGACAGCAGCATGCTATGCTCCTGTTCTTATTTATACAGGAGTATATACATGCAGGAGCGGTTAATGCACGTGTGTGTGTGTGTGTGTGTGTGTGTGTGTGTGTGTGTGGTATATACCATAGGCTTAGTATTTACTGATTGAATATCAAAATCTCCCAAACTTCCTTCGACTTTAACACGGATGTCACATGTCCACCCTGCGTCCTGACCACAACTGCTCTCATTCATGAACACCTTGCAGCAGCTGTACCTCCAAGGTGCCCAGAAGAGTGCCTAAAATATCCGTGGAACTAATACATGCATATGTAAGTGAAGGATATTTTATTGACTGGTCCAAGGCAAGGTTGAAACATTTGCCATCTTCTGAAAGGACCATGTTCTGTGTTGTGCCTGCACAAATTTCTCTATCACTCCTCTTCCCCTGATTCAAGTAGCACCTTTCTCCCTGGCCCTGCAAATAATTAATCTGTGTATCTACTCCCATGCAAGTCTTTACTTCTCTCTTTTCATTGTAGTTATATCACTGCCAAACTGGGGATTTTTGTTGTTGTTGTTTGTTTTTTTACAATGTTTTTATTCGTTTTTAGAGTGTAAGGGAGATGGATAGAGAGATAGAAACATCAATGAGAGAGAAATATCATTGTCAGCTGCCTCCTGCACAACCCCTTCCTGGGGATCAAGTGCCCACAACCCGGGCATGTGCCCTGACTAGAAATCAAACTGGTGACCTCTTGGTTCATTTAAGGGGAGAATAGATCATTTTTATACCTCCCCAATCTCACATATCGAATGAATGAATGAGGTTCTAACCTCCTACCTGAATATTGTAAATAAGACTCAACAGGCAAGAAATGTTGCCTCTCTATACTGAGCTAATTACAATCGCTCACCTCATTCCTGAGAAAGGCTGCGCAACAAAAGCATCCCTGGACAGAGACCTAGGAAAAGTTCTCAGAATCTGACCTCCAAAAATAAAAAGGTACAGACGTTTTCCAGTAATTGCTGAACTACATTGATCATGTATTTTTTAAATTAAACAATGGCTTTAATTTTACAGTATGGAAATTTTAAAATAAACTTTAAAATTCTAATGGCTTTGGACTGTGAAATAGGAATTTCAGTCACTTTAGATGGAGGTTAAGGCATGCTTGCAAATGTTAACAGATATGTGCTTCTTCTTTTGGCTCTGAGCATTGCCCACGTACTGGTGCGGTCGGGGTGAGTACCATCTAGTCTCCGCTGAAGCCAGAGACAGGGCAAGAGACAGATGTCTGAGTGGGCCACCGGCTGGGAGGGGAATGGAGAGGCTGGGGTCTGTGCTGGGTTTAAAGGGCTTTAGTTTCACTTCCCAGGCCCCAAGATCACAGAGCCTGAGATTATGCTCTGCATCCATGAAACCCAATGTCTAAACCTCAAACTTAATTTATCATTTTACCTCCTCCCCTCTGTTCCAGAAAACAAAACAAAACAAAACAAAAATCTTGAGTTCTTTTTCCTGAATTTTTTAAAATTGATTTCAGAGAGAAAGGGGCGGGAGTGGGGGGGAGAGGGGGGGGGGGGGAGGGAGGGAGAGGGAAGAGAGAGGAGAGAGAGAGAGAGAGAGAGAGAGAGAGAGAGATTAATGATGAGAGGGAATCACTGCCTCCTGCACACCCCCCACTGGAGATTGAGCCTGCAAGCCAGGCATGTGCCCCACAGGGGAATCAAACCATGACCTCCCAGTTCATAGGTTGACCCTCAAACCACTACCCATGCCAGCCGGGCCTTCTTGACTTCTTCTACCTAATTGTGAGGCCAGCACTCACCAAGTACCTCAGCAAGAACTGTGGTGAACCTCTGGCTTACCTCAAGACCTGTGACCTCGCAGCCACCTTTTCCCGAGGCCCTCGCCGTCCACGGCAGCAGCTAGCAGACACACGTTATGATGCAGAGAGGCATACAAGAATATGAAAAAGGTTAAGTCTGACTCAAGCTGGTGAGATTCACTCATCTTACTGGAATTCACAGTGGCATTTGACACACAATCCATTAGGTACGTAAAAACAAACCTAAATGAGTTTTGGAAACACCAACAGCCAAGTGCACTCAAGAAAAATAAAGTAAATTAAAAGTTGCACAATAATTTTATCAAACCTGAGAAAAGAAAGAAGGTATTAACAGAAGGGGTGCAGTCTACTAGGGGGCAAAAAAACAACCACACACATTAATTTAATCAACTGGATCCAGCAGATACAAGGATCCAAGGAAAATCTCAACCAAGAAGAGCTCTACCCTGTGGCAGAGACTACGACGGGAAGCCTGGATGGAAAATAAGCCTCAACAGAATCACTGCCCTTGGTTCCTACTGTATTATCACCAAACAAGCTCTGAATATGAATTCGGGTTCCCACGTACTTTGATATCAAAAAGAGGCCTCCAGCCCGGCCAGCATGGCTCAGTGGTTGAGCCTCGACCTATGAACCAGGAGGTCACTGTTTGATTCCCGGTCAGGGCACATGCCTGGGTTGAGGGCTCGATCCCCAGTGTGGGGCGTACAGGAGGCAGCCAATCAATGATTCTCTCTCATCAATGACATTGCTATCTTTCTCTCCCTCTCCCTTCCTCTCTGAAATCAATAAAAATATATTTTAAAAATGAAAAAGAGTCCTCCAGAGTCCCTCAACAGCTGATGAATGAATGAACAAACCAACAACTCCACTAAGATCCTGGCAACCACCCTTTCTCAACAACCCTATTTCTTCACACCCAGCTGAGACAAGCTATTGTCACACCTGATTTTCACTGGAAGAATCTTTAACTCCAAACCACAGACCTGAGGAAGAAGAGAGGCGAGCATGGGGTGCTCTGTCCCCTGGGGCAGTAGGGTTGCTGGCATGACTGAGGGGGCTCATCTCGACATAGCAAGAGAAATGCTTCTCAATTACCCAGTGCCAGGCCCCAGTTTAAAAATGAGTTTTTACTGTAAATGCTCTCACCAAAAGACCATATATATATATATATATATATATATATATATATATATATATTTATATTTATATTTATATTCATATTCATATTCATATTCATATTTATATATATATATAGCAGCCAGTAGCTCCAGAAACCACAGGTACCTCAAGGCAAAAATCAGTCCCTTCTCTTGCAGGCGCTGGGTTCTCTCCAGCTGAAGACACGGCCTGGGAGTGATATCTGCTTTACCTTCCCACTCACAAACACAGCTCAGATTGTTTTCTAGATAAAAGCAAACTTTCAATTTTATAAAGAACAGTTATTTGGAATTTCCCTTAAAACCAGCTACACTCAGTGTGTAGACCATGGACCCTTGTGAGCCCCCCACACCCTTGAGGACAGCCACAAAAGCAAAGCTTTTTCATAATACGTCACGACACTCTGTCTCTTTCACTGTGTGGGTATTTACACTGACGGGGCCAACACCATCAAAGCAGCGACAGCAAACCGTACTATGGCCACCATCCTCAGGGCCACAAACCCACATTAAGAGAAGAGAAAATCCCGTTCATTTAAGAATGTCCTTGACAGAACAGCAGAAATTGATGTTGATTATTCCTGCACACACCTGTGTCTCCTCTGTGAGGGACGGGGAGCATTTCTGCTGCATACCGAGCGCCGAGCTTCCCCAGGAAAGCACTCGTGCGACTACAGTGCGTGGTGAGTCGGGCCTGGCTGGCCACCTCCCAGAACACGTTTTGCTGTTTTTATGTGCAAGAATGACCGCAAAACTAACTGCAGTTATTCGGTCATTTTCTTGAAACGAACAAAGTGAGCTTGTCACTTCAAGGAAAGTAACTGAGTTTATTTCCAATGCTAAAATAGGAGCTTTCAGGCAAAATTCAGAATTTTGGAAACCTGTGACCACAACAATGAACTTGACAACTTGTCAATTTTCAAAGACTTCTGATAAGATGGTAGTGATAGTAACAAATGTGATTACTAATATTGTGTACTAGAATGTGTCAATATTGAGAAAATCAGCATAACAGGCCAGCATTTTCCAAGTGATCTATCTATGATGTTACAAAGTCCTGCATGGTGAAAAGAGAGCTATTCAAAGTACCAGGGTTTTAATCTAACAGTGCATGAAAAGTTCATTGATACAGCCTCAGATCCCACTTTCCCACTAACCTTTAAAAAACTTACCACTTGTTGAGGTTTGGTGTAGTATTAAAGGATATCCATAATTATCTTAAAAGGTATTAAAATACTCTTCTTTTGTTCACCTACATGTATATGCGTAACAACACATTACTGTCATATAATTCAACCAAAACAATACATTACAACAGACCCAACGCAGCAGCAGAGACAGGATGACCCAGTTGTCCTCTATTAGGCCAGAAATTAAACATTAGCAAAACTATAAAATATGCTGCTCTTCTCTTCACATTTTTTGTTGGAAAATACTTTTTATTCTCAAAATGTTATGTCAATGTAATGGGTTTGTTATTGTTTTTAAATGAGTTGATATTTTAAAATTTTCTTAATGCTAATTTCTGATATCCACAGGAAAAATCATCATACACAAAAGTTCTTTGGAGTTGTCAATATTTAAGAGCATTGCTTTAAGCAAAACAGTTGTAAACAGATGAGCGGTTACCTGTAGATATCCGTATCATTTACAGAATGATCTGAACGCATGCCCTCCGGCTTTGTAACAGAAGATAAATGCTCTCTCTTGTGTTCATACTTTATTATCTAGAATGACCCTGGAATCTAAATGTCAACGAGAATTGTTCAAAGTACATTCTTTCAGAACTAACACGGCCATCTTTGGTACCCACTCTCTAAAGGTTAATGATCCAGATCTAAAAACAGTAAATCAAGTTGCTCAGTTCCCTGGGTCTAGTTTCTATTAATTTATCTTAGTAGATGTACCAGCAGGCTATACTACTCAACAACCCATGGAAACATTACTACAAACTTTCTACACAGGTGATCAATGGGTAGTAAAACCTGATTGAAGTTTTTCAAGCCAAAACTCTCTCCACTGTCCTCTGAGGCAGCCCTTCTCAGCCTCCGATGCACTTAAGGAGCATGAGGCCCAAGCCAGAGGCTTAAGCATCTTTGCTTGATAACGGATGATTCTGGTGTGCACAAGGTACTAAGAACCAATACCAGAGTCAGAATTGACCACTCTAGTGGTCTTCAAACCAAGATAGGTGAAACCCTGGAGAACCCTAAAGAGTTTCTAAGGGGCAGGGACAGTTTAAGGGATCATTTTCCAGTCTCCTAAGGGCCACATCAGCTCTCTACTAAAATTAACCAGCCCCCTCTTGCTTCTCTTTTGCCATATTCCTTTCACAATCACTTTTTACCAACCTGCCTTTAATTCATCCTCCTAGGGCACTTACCAAATAGAGGAGTCTTTTTTGGCAGCAGAGTTTCAGTAAAAAATATCAAAGAGGAGCAGTGCCAGGGGACAGATACCTCTTTAGTGAAATGACAGTCATGCAAACAAACACATTTTAATACATTTATGTGAACTGAAAAAAATAAAATCAGAATTTCAAACTTCTTTTTCAAATCTTTAGGAGACAAAAAAGTTTGAATACTAAGGCTGACAATTATGATTCTAAAAAAGTGCTGTGCAATATGGTAGTCACTAGCCAAATGTGGCTAATTACATTCAAATTGGTTACAATTGAATAAAATTTTAAAAATTAAGTTGCACACAAAAATTAATTAATTAATTAATTTAGTTGCACAGTTACATCAGCCACAAATCAAGTGCTTCATAACCTGGAGCAGCTATAGGCTACAATGAGGGCCAGGGCAGAGAACACTTGCATCATCCCAAAAAATTCCACTGGACAGGGCTACCCTGGAACCTTGATCAGCTACTTAATAAAGACCTGAATTCCTTTTGGGGGAAAATCCTGGATTTACTTATGGTTATGGCCCCAAATACCAGCAGGTGAGATATTTCCATCCAGGTGACAATGCATGTTAGGAAATCAACTTTTAAACTAGAATATTTAGCGTGACTGTCATGGCTCAGTGGTTGAGCGTTGACCTATGAACCAGGAGGTCATGGTTTGATTCCCGTTCAGGGCACATGCCCAGATTGTGGGCTCAATCCCCAGTGTGGGGCATGCAGGAGGCAGAGGATCAATGATTCTCTCTCATCATTAATGTTTCTATCTTTCTCTCCCCCTCTCCCTTCCTCTCTGAAATCAATAAAAAATATATTTTTTAAAAATAAAATAAACCCTCTTATCTGGTTTTCAAAGAACAGAGCTTGCTCTCCACCAATAAGATACAAAATTAGTATTTCAGACTCTCGTTTTTATTGAATTGAGATTCATATGACATTTTAAAACAAAAAGGTTCAGGCCCTGGCCAAGTAGAGCACCATCCTAATATGCCCTACCGAGGTCCTATCTATGACCTAATTAATAGCCCCAAAATCCAGGGAGACTGCCTAAGGCAGTGGTCGGCAAACTGCGGCTCTCAAGCCACATGCGGCTCTTTGGCCCCTTGAGTGTGGCTCTTCCACAAAATACCACGGCCTGGGCAAGTCTATTTTGAAGAAGTTGCGCTAGAAGAAGTTTAAGTTTAAAAATTTTGGCTCTCAAAAGAAATTTCAATCGTGTACTGTTGATATTTGGCTCTGTTGACTAATGAGTTTGCCGACCACTGGCCTAAGGCATGCACCCATCCACCTCAGGCATCTTAAGTCACTTATCTTACCAAGCAGGATGTCAGGATGCAGGCACGTAGGCCAGATCAATGTAACCTTCACAGGATGACCTCCACCAAGTAGCCCTGAGTCTCACACACTCAGATGGTGTCATCAAGGGACACAGACGGAACTATCATATGAAAACAAACAAAAGCCCTATTTCTATACTTGTAAACCTGGTCTTGTCAAAAGAAAGTATTTGTGACATAAGTCAATACTTCCTACATATACAATATACCACAAAAAAATTATTTTAGGATTTGATGCCAGGAAATCTACATCTCTGAGAAAAGAAGGAATGAATAAATATTTCCTTCTTTCTAATAATGAGAATTATACATCTTATTTTATATCCGTTTGCACATTCACCAGGAAACTCAAATTATAAGTTCATGCTTAGTCCCAGCAACCAAGGCCATAATTGGCATAATCCCTTGCTCTTCCATTCCAGGACCAGAGTTCCTGTTTCCATTTCACACACACACATACCCACCTCCACACACACACACACGCACGCACGCACGCACGCACGCACACCCTTTTGTCAGAATTTCTCACATCCTTTTTGGAAAAGTATCAACTAAGGACTACAACCTAAATTTGCATTAATTTAATTTATCCTCTGCCACTAATCATATATTATAAAATTTGAAGTCAGTAATATCAATCTTAATATAGGACTAATTCACTCTAAAGCAACATGTTAGGACAACTAACATTTCTCAGCTTGTCTTCAATACCCAATAAAGACACGTGTGCCTTCTGATCAAGAGATCCATACATATATACACACTGACCTGGAAATATGGAAAGTGAAGCTTAGCAACCAATAAGCAAGATACAGCTGTCAATAAGCACTTGAGAAAATATTTTCAATATTTTTTCTTCCGGGAATGAGGAGATTGAAGTTAGTGTCAAATTTTGAGAAATCTTTTTCAAGGAAAATAAAACAATTTTATTAACTGTGATAGCCTTTAACTTTGAAACCAAATAATAACACATGCTTTATATGAAGCATTTGTAATGGGGACTCCTTTGGGGGGGGGGGGGAATAAAACAATAACTTTCTGAAATATCACTTATACTTTAAAACAAGACACTATTCACATTACTTTAAAAAGCATGCTGTGTTTAGCAACAAATTGGCTGCTACACAGCAAAGATTTATTCCAAAAATAACAAAGTGAATTGTGTCAGTGTTACCACGTGCAGATCACTATATTCTATCACCACCTAGCAGTGCCAAAAGATACAGGGTATTTATCCATAGTTTTAAGGCCATCTGGTAAGAAGTGAGAGAGAATATGACTAGAAACACAAAGCTTACCCAAACAACAAAAGGCTCTTCTCTAGTTCTAGTTGTATTCTACCTCTTATTTTCTGATGATTTAAATAACTTGTCTTGTTTGATTATACCTGAGCTATTTAAACTTAGTTAAAATTTTTGAAAGATTAAAACTTCAGTTACTTAGTCTCGCTTGCCTCATTTCTGGTGTTCAATAGCCACGTGTTGCTGGTGGCTACTGGACAGAGCAAATATAAATATCTAAGTCTCATCATCACACAAAAGTTACATCTTCTATAGAAACATTAATGTGATAGCAAAGAAAATGACAAATCTTCTTTAAAAAATAACTTGGAGAATATTATGTACTTTCTGACAAACTTCAGTATTCAGGTAAGAATATTTACAAGGGGGTTTTAATCCCTAAACCTGGAATTAAAGGAAATACTATGAAAGGCCTGGATTGCAACCACACTAGTAGTTACATAATAGGGAGTGGAGGGTTTCATTTCATACACAGCGTACAGATTACGGTTCAATAAGATAAGATATAAAAACACCATATGTGACAGTTGCTAAATACATTATTTCTTATGGACATTGGATAACTAAGCGATTTACTGTTGTTTTTTCAATCTCGTTTTTCTTTTTTTTTCTTTAAATATATTTTTATTGATTTCAGAGAGGAAGGGAGAGGGGAGAGAGATAGAAACATCAATGATGAAAGAGGATCGTTGACCAGCTGCCTCCTGTACACCCCACAATGGGGATCGATCCCGCAACCTGGGCATGTGCCCTTGACCTGAATCGAACCTGCAACCCTTCAGTCGTCAGGCTGACGCTCTATCCACTGAGCAAAACCGGCTAGGGCCAATCTCATTTTTCTTTAATCAATATATTAAAAGGGGGGAAATGAGCAGACCCGGAAGCGCAGGCGCAGAGCGAAGGTCACGCCCCGGATCCTTCAGGTTTAAACCAAGCAAACCTGCACCTGGGCGGCGCCCTGCGCACCTCGAGCCCGAGGGTGGCGGGCGCCGAACTCCCCGCACAGCGCCTCCTGCGGAGCCGCATCCCGGTAGGCGACTGGTGGGCCTGGGTCCCTGACCCTGACCGCTTCGCAGCCGGCTGGACATCCACATTGGCTTCCGGTTAAACTCCTGCTGACGCTGTCCCACCTGAGGTCCCCCCACCTGCGGGCCATTAGCCCGCGCTCCCCTGGCCCTCCCACCCCGCACCACCCCAAGTCCTGGGCGATGGACCAGAACCCTCTGCGTCCAGAGAGGCCGATTGCTCTGGGGCCTAGGATTCTGCAGATATCACCCCCCCCCCCACCCCCACACACACACACCCATTTAACGCGAGTCCCCATGCCAGAAGAGCACCCTCTTTGGTGGGGTGTGACGAGAGGAGGTCACCTCCCCGCTGGGGAGTGGTGTGGGGGCGGAGGGACTGGGGTGAGGATCGCGAGAAAGAAAGGGCGTGAGAGAAAGGGACATGTGATCAGTGAGGAGTCCACAGAAAGAGGCAAGATCCAGGATGTGGGAGGGACTTGTATAGCGCATGCCGGGAAAGGAGCAAGAGGAGAAAGAAAATGGAGAAATAGGACGCAGAGGTGAACAGAAGCAAAAAGGGAGAGGAGGGGCCCTTGGTTAGTAGAAGTGAGGGCCTCGGTGAACAAGGCACTTCAGAGGGAGAGCCGGGTTAGGAGCAGAAAGGGTGGGGCACCAAATCGGGAACTGAGGGGAAGCCAGAGCAGAGGGAGGGGCAGCACTGAGAGCTCAGCCAGCTGGGGGGTGCCCGAGAGTCCCACAGGCGTGTAACAAGACAGACAGAATGTAATGGGTGCAAAGGGGGACACGGGATGGGGGAGAAAGAGGCAGAAATAGTCTGGCTGGCCTGGCTCAGTGGTTGAGCATCGACCTGTGAACCAGAGGTCACGGTTCGATTCCTGGTCAGGGTATATGCCCAGGTTGTGGGCTCCATCCCCAGTGTGGGGCGTGCAGGAGGCAGCCAATTAATGATTCTCTCTCATCATTGATGTTTCCTTCTCTCTCTTCCTCTCTGAAATCAATAAAAATATTTTTAAATAAATTTTTAAGAGAGGCAGAAATATATGGTGATGCGGAGCAATCAGAAAGATTGGAGAGAAAGCAACTAAAGGTGAAGTGGGTTTCAGGAGTTTCACAGAGTAAGTGTAGGAAAAGGAACAGAGAAAGGGGGAAGAGAGTGAGGGGGGACACAAGAAAGGACAACAGTGGAGAAAAGCAGGAAAGAGAGGCATAAACAGACAGACATAGTAGGGGAGAAAGGGGAACCAGGATCTGAATGAGTGGAGAGTTGATGGGCTGTGTGCATGATTAAGTTGTGATATACTGACTTGTGGCTTTATAATATTTGCTGAATTGTCTCAATTGCACAGATCAGAGGGAGAATTGTAAAACTCCAGTTTATAAAGCTTGTACATTTTTATAATTATTTGCATCTCCAGGTAGCTTCCATCTGCAACCCTTATTCAGCCAGAGGGGAGAGCCTTGTTAAAGTCAGTCATGGGTCCCTTTTTGTTTCCTGGGATAGCATGAGGGAGGCGATGAGGCCACAAAATGATGGGAGTCTGTCAGTCGCTACATGATGCTTTTTCAAGGAATATTGAACGTGCCATGTGTTTTTGTTCATTAGATTCCTCATATAGTTTGTGGAGGCTGGGTGGAGGTGGGCAAAGAGGAGTGGGGGATAGGGGACATCTGTAATAGTGTCAACAATTTTTTTAAATGTCATGTGGTGTGTGTTTTTTAATGGAGTTACATTTTTCTTTATACCTTTCCTCCACTTAATTCACGGTTTGTTTTAAAAAGCAGAGAGATAAATCTTAGTTTATTGAAAAAAAAAACAATAAATGAAAAGGAATAACTGTAGTGTATAAAGTTTGAAGATGATAAACAAAAGGGCTTTCCTTTATATTCAAATTGGAGCAAAGATGTAACTGCCATCTTTCCTGAAGACAAAACCATGTGCTCAAGGCTCATTCTAACAGGAGTCCCTTAACTCTAACTTTAGACACTTCTAAATAATGAGCTTTTTAAAATGGCAACAGTGTTATGAGTTGCATAAAAATTGTCTCCAAAATTGTAAGTCTCACATACTCAAAAATGTGAATCACCTTCTTTGGCAATAAAAAAAAAAAAAAGAATTGCTAGTAAATCAAACTGCAATAATCGTTTTTATCTTCTTCTGTGGCCGTCTTACTTTAAAGTGTATAGTTACTTTTTAAAAATGGTATGACCCTCACAAACCAACTTAGTTCAGAATTGCCATGGGTACTACTCAGCAGGAATCTGCTTATTAAACTAAATTATAGTATCATCTGAAGGTGTGTGAGAGCACACTATGAAAATACAGGAAGATACTGTTAAGAACAAGGGTGAAGTCGATCACTGAATTTGTGTTTAAATTTATATTAGCGAAGATTTACTATAACTAGGTCTATCCACAAGTTCAGTAGGTTAGCCTCTTTCACACTGGAGGGGACACTGGCGAGCCTCCTTTGCAACACAAAACAGGATGTCAACTTAACCTCTGCTGCTTGAAGTTTCTAAAAACTAAGTGATGATGTTCACCTTGATCAAAACCAGGAAGACATTAAACACTGAGAAAATAGTTTACATATAGCATTCTCATTTCCTAGAGACTCAGTGAAAAAGAAGTATAGTAGTGTGACAGAAATTTTGGTGTGTCTCTCCCTCCTCCCCCAATAAAAATCTTATGAATTCTTTTTTGCCTTACAGAGAATCTGGTAAATTGATTTTTAAGGCACGGATATATAATGTTCTGTTTTACAAAATTAGGGGAAGTTTTTCTACTTTAAGGTGAAAGAGTAGAAGGGGAGGAAGAGTAGATCCCAATGGCTCATTTCAACAACCACATTAACAGAAGTTATAATAAAATATTTAACACTCATTGGGGATTTACTGTATGCCAGACACTGTGATAAAAACTGTACAGCCATTATCTCATTTAATTCTAATAATCTGTGCAACTGGCACAATTATTATCCTCAGGAAACTAAGGCTCAGGAACATTAACTATCCAATGTTTTGACTTAGCCAAAGTTTGGAAGCCTGAGATTCAAATGCAGTTCTTGTGCCCTGAAGCCCATGTCTCGTCACTCTGCACTGCCTCCTCCACGGACGGGCAGCGCCCCAGCTAGCCACCTAGGGGGTGGCCCAATGGACAGAACAACGGAGGTGAGAGGCGCTTAAGAAATGACAAAGGAAACACTAAATGACACAAAGTAAAGCTGATACCTCTTCCCATTAAATTTAGTCTTATAATTTAATTTATATTGAATATGAAGTACAACTCTAGCATCTAACATGGCATGGTATTGAAAACATTTTAATTCAAGTCTTCAGTGAGAAAAACTTACCAAGATTGATCATATGATTTGGCTCATTGTTGTTCTATGAATGAGTAGTCTCTAACTGGGCTTCTTTTTTCTCCTCTTCACCAATGATGCCCTAACTTAGAAACCTTATTCATATGTCAATATTGGTTTTTAACTTTCTTGCAAAAACTAAAGCTCTGAGCTTTAAAGTTGGCTGTAAGGGCAGACCTTTTCCAAAACTGGACTCCGGAATATTTCCTTCATTTCGCTAAGTCTTCTACCATCCATCACTTCCAAGTAAGAGGGACACCTGTAGAGGTTGACACTGAACTGCCATGGCACCTGCCCCCAGTGTGGAGGATGAGTGAGCTCTGTTAACATTCCCCACTGTTTCGATGAGTACCATTAAAGAGAAATCATGCAGCAACTAGCCGATAAAAATGAAATACTACTTTAACTCCTTACTTAAATCATCAAACTTTTCCCCTAAAGAACTCTCACTTGTCTCCTTTAACCCAAGGTCTGCCTCCATGCATTTCAACAGCGCTCCTTTGTGAAAAAGTCTTTGCAAGAATGGAGTGGCCAAAAATAGGGTTAGCTTAGTGATGGGCCATTTTAAAGCCAAATAGACACATTCTACTTGGTTATGGCCCCAGGTCTACTTCTGCCCATGGTTACTTTTCAGATTATCTGTGGATTTACATCTGTAACTACAGAGAATGGAAAATAACATTAAAAGTCAAGATTAAGGTAAATTCTCCATTCGTCGCCTGTGCCCATTTCTGTCAACCTGCACCATGATATTAAAGTTTAGCCATATCTTCATGCTGATTGATGATTTTGACGTGTTTTTAACATTAACACCAAAACAAACACATCATAACTCTGAATAATCCCATGGTTTTATATGATCTTTTTTAAGTTAAAGAGAATGTTCAGGACATGAGTCCATCAAGAAGCATGATCTAAACATTGAACTTTAATTTCAAATAGTTCTACATTCAATAAAAACTTTAAGACTATACACATTAAAGAGCATTAAAGAACACTTTCAGAAACGTAACTTCAAAAAATGTTTCAGAAAAAGAATAATCTAAAAGTGCTTGCTTATTCACTAGCAGGGACATCCACCCTGTGATGCTCTGAGTCCCTAAATTGAGCAAGAGGCAGCAGGGATGTCACAAATGGGTGAGGGTGGGATTCTCACGCTAAGGCTGCAAACTTGCTCCACCTGGCCCATGAAGTAATAGGAAGGGTTCAAGTTAGAATGCCATTCAAGAAACTCTTAACAAAGTTTCCAACATCACTACTTGCACTTCCTCAATATTCAAACTCTTTAGGCCTATGGCCAAAGCAAACAAACAAATCAAAAACTCTCAAGATCAATACCTCTGGCATACAGCTTAAAACAATTGTTTTGACTCTCACAAGGTTAGTGTTAAAAGTCTAAGAGTTCTCCTGGAATCTGTATTAAACACAGAAGGCAGCAGAGGAGAACAGGCCAAATGTACTATAAAGCAGATCAGAAATATGCTCATTAGCAAGCATCAAAAAAAAAAAGGGGGGGGGGCATGTTTCCTTCAAATAACTTTGATTCAATCACCAAAATAAGACGGAAGAACATGCCTTCCGGCCTTACCTGGTGATCACTTTCATCATCTAATCTAAAACAGGAAAAAGCAAGCAGGATGATGAGTGCTCTGTACCTGTGTTGACTTTTGAGTTCCTAAAATAATGCTAATTCCCTGGCATTTTGTCAAGTTCCTTTAAATTTTCTACCACCACCACCCCTAGTGTCAGGCCCTAGAAGGTTCTCTTATTTTTAAAAAATGAAACCTTACTCTTGATGGTGCACCATCACCTACTCGAGTTTTGCAAGGCAAAAGCACTAGCTTGCTACTGACTTCCTTCGCTGATAAAAGAACTGCATTCAGTAACAAAGGAAGAATAAGAGCAATCCCTTTGCGGTTAGAGATTATAGATTGACAGCTATAACTACTAAGAATGGAGAATAGTATTTAGATGTCAAGATTAAGGTAAATTCTTCTAGTTAGGTCTAGCAATGCTTTTCCCCTACATGGCCCCCTAACCCACTTCCCAATTCTCCCTCCCCAGCTAACTACTGCTCTGCAGGACCAGATACTGCCTTTCTGAGTGGTCAATAAAATGAAGCAACAGCAGACAGAAAAAGCTGAAAGAAAAGAAATGGAGAGGGGACGCACAAGTATAATAGTAAAAATGAAGGTTTTCTCCCTTACCCTCGGAGAACCAAATTTCAAGAAACAAGAATTAGTGGCATAGAGGCAAAGAGAGATTCTGAGTTAGAGGGGAAAACTACTAAGTAACTACTAAAAGTTTCCAAAACCCACGAGAAACCAAAATCTTGAAAATGGTCGTAATCCAACTTTCAGAGAAGCTGGCTACTTTTTTCCTACAAGACAACAGAAAAGACAGACTGCATTCTTTGAAATCCAAACAAATAGGATTTCACGTCACTAATTTATCTTTTCAGGAACCAAGACCCATACAACACACACCCCTGCAAACACTGTATGTGCTGTTGATACCTTATAAAATGCTACTACTTTCCCAACCTTACAAGGAGGGTACTGGGACCTGTCTTAGAGGCTGACTGTTGTAATCAGACTGAACAATTTAAATGTATTTATCTGCATAGATTTACTTACACTCAGACTTGTTTTCAGAAAGAATGTGAAGCAAGGGCCCTGGAAAGAGCCCAGCACTGCTGCTCAGTAGGGCAGCCCCACCACACTGACGGGCTCCGCATGCAGAACACACGCTACTTTTCAAACACTGTACTCATTATCTCTCTCGTGATGGTGTTCACTGATGATGTGTTGGAATCATATCTTGGATATACTGGGTTGTTTAAGTATATTATTAAAATTAGTTGCACCAGTTTCTTCCTCTCGTTTTTTATGCCACTACTAAAAATGTTAAAATAATGCATAGGGGTTGCACTTGTGGTTTGCACTTGCGACTCCCACTCTATTCCAATGGGATAACACTTGTCTAGAACAGTGGTCGGCAAACTACGGCTCTCGAGCCACATGCGGCTCTTTGGCCCCTTGAGTGTGGCTCTTCCACAAAATACCACGTGCGGGCGCACACGTACAGTGAGATTGAAACTTCGTGGCCCATGCGCAGAAGTCGGTTTTCGGCTCTCAAAAGAAATTTCAATCGTTGTACTGTTGGTATTTGGCTCTGTTGACTAATGAGTTTGCCGACCACTGGTCTAGAACATGGGAGGGACAGAAAGAAATGACAGCCTGAAGATCATACTGAAATAAAAACTCCCTGCCCCTCTCAGTGAAGGCCTTCAATTCTCACTGCCTTCCACCACATCACCAATCCATGCCCTCAATACAGTGCTTGGCACCTAACGGACACGCAACACATATTTCTTTCGTGTAGTTGAACAAAGGCAACCAAGATACAAGATTAAAATGCAGTACTGAAAAATGGCTTTGAAAGTAAACTTTAGAAGACTAACTTCTTATTACCCACAATATTTTTGACAGTCACAGAAAACAATACTCTTTTACAAAACAAAAAGACATGAAGAGACACGTGAACAAATAACCAGGGAGCCACCAATATGTGGAAAAAGCGAGACCTCTCCCACGTCCCTCTGTGAGCGCTGGAGGAGCAGCCTGTTCCACCGACGTCTCACGGCGGGGCCTGTTCTCTGAGCAGCTCTGAATGCCGTGTGCGTTACAGAAATTATTTTGTTTTCCCCATTTCCACCAGACATCTTCAGACATGTGAAAGTATAAGTATGTCAAGAGTGGTATTCATAGAGATACATCTACTTTCTACTCAAAAGGCCGTTTTCTCTACTTTCTGATCACAATTTGCAAAATGGAGCTTGAGATGCATGAACATTTTCTCCATAAAATTTATTAAGTTGTTGCCAATTACTCTACTCGTATCTGTAATTCTGTACTTACTGGGTGAAATTAGAGAATTTCAGTAGAATATTGAGTCTACTTGACATTTGCCAGGAAAAAAAGTTTTCCCTGAATTTCTTATGAAACTCTTATGAATTTCTTTAAAAGGCTATTTTTTCAAAGAAATTCATAAGACATCATGGAAAGACAAAGAACTGGAAAAGTTGCACCAATGATTCCTCTAGGTCTTTTCTTAGTAATCCCTTATGGGGAAATTGAGACACAGAGAAATTATTACCTAGCACCTCAATCTCAATGGTCCTGTAAATATTTTTTCTGCTTCTGTTCTCCTACAACACTAGATTTCAGGACCAAATTAATGAAAGGGGCACAAATGTATCCAAAATATATGTAATGTTGAAGATTCTAAAAATACTTCAAGAACTTGCTCATCGGAGAGTGTAATTCATGAACTGAGATACCTGTGTAGACCTGTGCAGTGTAAGTTATTCAGAAACTCGGGGATTTGCCTGTAACCCCAAGGACAACCCACTTAACCCGTCTTTCTCAGACAAGCTCTTCCAGATGTCCTCTCCTCCATCTCCATGCATGATAAAGGCCCCATTCTCTGTTCTCAACTGCTCCTCAGCTGCTGCAAAGCGTGTGCCAAAAGCCTGCCAGACATGGGACCTGGTCTAAGCGTCTCACCATGACTAACAAGGCCCCACAGGGATCCCACCATGCAGCCTTCTCTCACCCCTGCCCTTGTTCCTAAGCCTGAGACTCTTCCCCGCCCCCACCCCCAACCCATCTTCCTCCCAACTCAAATCTCTTTCACATCATCAGCCAAGACATCTCTTAACCCAGAATACCCTCCTCAGCCTCGTCCACCCAAGACTTGGAGCTGCCCCAGAGCATGCAGTGTTGGTCTTTACAGTGCGCTTTTGCTGGCAGATGACTGCCTGTACCACCTCGTCCCCCACAAATGAAAACGGAGTTAAACTCTCACAATCGTTAACACTAAAATAACTGCTTGAGATTATTTTTAAACTTTGCAGCAAGCAATTCTGAGCATGTGCCTATGATAATGTGTCTCCCATGTTAAGTGAAAAGACGTTATTGCTAATCTCACTTTCCAGAAAAGCACATCAACCCTCACTTTGAGAGATAGTGCAATCGAGGCCCTGAGGTTAAGTAACCTGCCCAAGGTCGCAGGGTCAGTAACCAGCTGGTGGTGCTTCTACTCGGAAGCCTGCACTCTTCCCTCCACACTCGGGCTGGCTCTCAGAGTGGGCTGGGGCTCTCGGGGCTGTGAGCTCAGAACTGGCTTTACAGTGACACTGAGATGTGATTTGCCTTTCACTCTCATTCTCTCTGAATGTAAGTGGACTTTTCCAAAGGCTCATGGCCTGCATGCAGACTGTACACAGAAGCAAATACAAAACAATGCTATTAATTAGGTTATTTTTCATTTAAAGATTATTATTTATGTTAACAGTGGTTTATTATTTTTAAACAATTATTGAGTAAATATTTCAAATTGTCCTCAGTTTATGTTTCTAAGATAGTTAATATCAACATATATAAACCACATAAGCAAAGGATCTTTGGAGTCCTCAATAATTTTTAAGAGTATAAAGGGGTCTGAGATGAAAAGGTTCAGGAGCCACTGGCCTGATCAACTATTGAAAATAATATAAGCTAGACTTTTCCCCCTATAAATTTTATCAGTAATGAGGACAGTCTGAGCTCCCATTAAATATGTCCATGCACCACAATTAACATTACAGACTGATGAACTCTGACCTTTTTGTTCTCATGTTTTCGTTGACTCTTCCATATAAAGTTAAATTTATTTTTAGCCCGCCCTGTGTGGCTCAGTGGTTGAGCAATGAACCAGAAGGTCATAGTTCGATTCCAAGTCAGGGCACATGCCCGGGGTATGGGCTCCATCCCCAGTGTGGGACATGCAGGAGGCAACCAATCGATGATTCTCTCTCATCACTGATGCTTCTATCTCTCTCTCCCTCTCCTTTCCTCTCTGAAATCAAAATATATATTTTTAAAAACATACTTCATCATGGTATATAATTTAGAAAATATCTGTTCAGAGGCCATGACACAGTTTAAAAACTTCTAATTTTGAAAAGTGAACTCACTATGAAAACATTAACGAGCCTATCTAATTGTGATTCTTCAGCACAATGCCTCAGTATTTCAACCTGCTCTGGTTTTTCAACCACCATTCTGTCATATATGAATTGCAAAATAATTTTTGTAGTTCTAAGAGCAAATTGTGATTAGATAGATATATCTACTAGAGTAGAATACGAGTCATTCGCAGGGAAAGAGAGGCTTTAGGATTCTGTGATAGCATTTTGAATTATATATCATTATCCTCATCTCACCCAGCAACATGGGCTGGGGCTCGGGTGGGGGGTAATATTTGCCCAAATCAAATTTAGTGTTTTATAACTAAGGGTGTATTTCATAACATTAACTTGTTCCTTAAAAATAAAAGTAATTTTACATTGTATTTACATGTGAAATGGCATAATTATAAGTTAAGCTTGCATTGCAGGAGGTCAGAAATTAAACCTAGAGAATTAACATATGCATATACACCACAGACTGGACATAATACCAGGCACGTGGCATTTATCACCCCACTCAACACCCTTTGGTGTGGGTACTGTTTTACTGATGAAGAATCTGACATTCAGGGAGGTTAAGTATGTTGCCCAAGGCCCCCACGCCAATAAGCAGGAGAGCTGGGATTCAAACACTTTTCTGAGTTTGAAGTCTATGCTCCTCCCAAGACTTTACACCTCCCCAGTATTATTCTCAGAACTGAGAGCTTCAAAATCTGAAGAGGATGAAAAGTTAAGCAGAAATAAAAATAAAAAAATGTCAAGAATGAAATTTGAAGAATGCAATTGAACTTATAATGAAAATACTTCAATGTACTTGTTTACATCCCTTATTCAGGCCCGAGTTTATCTATAGCAGGGGTCCTCAAACTGCGGCCCGCCGAGGACATTTATCCGGCCCACCGGGTGTTTTTGCCGCCGCTGCCTGTCCTGCTTAGCAGCCGACTTAGCAGTGTGCATAGGAATTTGTTCATAGTTTTTTTTTAAAACTATAGTCCAGCCCTCCAACGGTCTGAGGGACAGTGAACTGGCCCCCTGTTCAAAAAGTTTGAGGACCCCTGATCTATAGTGGCACACTCGAGAAGTTGGAGCTGGAGAAAAAGCATCTGGCCAGCACACAGCACAGAGACCCTGCAGTGTTCAATGACGTAACACCACATACTCACGTTCATCCTCTGACATGCCCGTTGAGATATTTGTACTCTCAACACTTGGGAAAGCTGAGATCAACAATTCCCGTCCAGGAATAAGATTATATTCACAGGGATCTCCCTCAACCTGTACTTGCCGTCCAGTGAAAAGAGAAGATGCTGGGCTGGGACAAAGACAAATCTAGAACCACTGCTCTGAAAAGATAGCTTAACAAGAAACTTCCCAAGGAATAAGAAAAGAATAATTTCTGGTCCTGGCTGGTGTGGTTCAGTGGACACAGCGTTGGCCCACCCACCAAAGGGTCTAGGGTTCAATTCCCAGTGAAGGGCATGTACCTAGGTTGCAGGTTTGATCCCCTGGGCCCCCGGTCAGAGCACATGCAGGAGACAACCAATCAATGTGTCTCTCTCACATCAGTGTTTCCCTCTCTCTCTTTCCCTCCTTTCCTTTCTCTCCCTCTCCCTCTTCCTCTCCCTCTCTCTCTCTCTCTCTCTCTCTCTCTCTCTCTCTCTCTCTCACACACACACACACACACACACACACACAAACACACACACAAAAAAAAAAACCACACAAAGACACACAATTAATGGGGGAAAATATCCTCAGGTGAGGATTAACAAAACAAAAGATGAAGTGAAATAATTTTTTTAAAAATAATAATTCCTGGAAAGGAGGTCACATTCATTTCTGCCCTAGAAGCCACTCAGGTCCATAGGCTTCAGGGAGAGCAGGCCTCAAGGACAGCACTTTGGTCAATTTTGAAGGACATTTTGCTGTGAAGCTGAGAGAAAGGAAAACAAAGTCTTCTCCATTCCTTCCTTTGCCCTTGTTTTCCTGAGGCCCTCTGCTCCAGCATCTTGTCAGACCACCTTTCTCACCTCCCCTTCCTGTTGGTTCAGGAACCACAGGTCCCAGAAGCCTTCCCCCCTGGGCCACAGGTTAGGAGGAGACAGGAAGCCGCTCTCACGGGCAGCGAGCAGGGCGGCTCCCACTGATCTCGTGGCTCCTCCTGAGAATCCCTGACCTCTGAGGGTGGCCTCCCCAAGTCCCTACATGCCCTGTGTCCTGAGGTTTCCTGACTCCCACTTCCTGAGTCTTGTATCTCTCGTCTTGTATCTCATCACCCCCAACCCCCTGTAGCTGAACCTTATGAGTCTGTTCTAAATGCCTCTCCAAGCCCTGGCCAGGTAGCTCAGTTGGTTAGAGTGTCGTCTCAATACCCCAAGGTTGCAGGTTCCATCTCCGGTCAGGGCACATATAAGAATCAACCAATGAATGCATAAGTATGTAGAACAACAAACTGATCTCTCTCTCTCTCAAATCAATAAATAAAAAATATATTAAAATGATAAAATAAATGCCTCCCCAGCTGTGATGCCCCAAAAGGCTTTGTTTCCTGACCAAACCCTTTTACTTTCACATTGCTTCAATCCCTTCTGTCCCACTCCCCGATCCATGGTCTAAACTGTCCTCACAGGCCTGGATCACAGGCTCACAATTCATGTTCTGGTCCCCCAGCCATCCTGTGGACTGTCTAATTGATTCCACTGGCTGCCCACTGAAGTCTAAATTCCTTACAACAGAATACCAGACCTGGCCCTGCCCTGCAGCAAGCTTGACTTCCGTCGCCCCATTTAACCAGTCATCCCCTGACCCAAAATGCCATCCTCAGTGGGTGTACTCTCCATGGCTAAGTCCCAGCCAAATTCCAAGCGCCCTCATGCACCCCCCTGGACACTCGTCACATCATCATGTGCGGTCTTCCACTCTGCTTTGTATTTTTACATGTTGGCCATATTTCCCCAAACTGACTCGAGTTCATTAAGAACAAGCATTGTGTCTTACAGCTCTAACATCACCTACTGTGCCATCCAAACTCAGAATTGCAATCATAGTGGAAGATCAATACGTGGTTTTGACTAGCACTGGGAATAACCTGTACACATAGGTATTAGTTTATTTTTCCAGACCTAGGGCAAAAACACCAACACTTATAAGGGAAAGATGTCTTTGTGGATGCTAGAGGGTGAAACTTAAAGCTGTCTGCTTATAAATTCTATAGGATAACAAAAATCCCAGCTTACAAGGAGGAAGAATCCTGTCTCAGTGCTGGGGACCCAAGTCCCTTAGAGACCAAGCACTTTCTGTGGGTTATTGGTTACTTTGATTTTCTATGGTTTGAAATTTAAATTCACACTAACATTCAACAGTTGGTAAAAGAAGTATTACAGAAGAACACAGTTTGCAGCTTCCCAAGGAAAAAAATTATAATTTTCTAAAAGAGGTGAGAGGGACTACCACAAACACATAAAACTGCAAAGTTTTATGTCTTTTAAAACCAGAGAGAAAAATAGAAACAGAAAGAATAGGAGAAGAAAAAGACATGTGTCCTGAGTCCAAAGTCCACCTCCCTGTGGGTAGTGAGGACAGACCTTGCAGGGAGGGACCTGCACTTCCTTAACTTTGCATTCTCAGCATCTAGCACAATTCCTGGGACAGGAGGATTCGAGCCTTTTTGAATAAGTGAATAAATGCATAAGTCAGTAAGTGACAGAGTAAATAAAGGGAGGAATAGTAAAAAAAAAAAAAAAAAAAAAGGAGATTCTGGGGCAGCTTAACAAGATAAAAAAGAAGGCTCTCATCATGAAAATGCTTTTTGTGACGTGCAAAGGAGCATTCTATTAGGTAAGTTCACCGAGTTACATTTCATACCACAAGGCAGGCAGGATCGGCGTTCCCTTACCTGAGGCACAGGCACTTTCTGCGGGGTGTTCTGGGGTGATGGGTGGAGCTGTGCCCAAGGCTGGTGATGCGGGTGTGGGGGTGAAGACTGGTGGTGCAAGCCCGGGTGGGGCTGCATCGGAGGGCAGGTTGGCAACTGCTGAAAAGACGGCTGCTGGCCAGGGTGCTGCTGGCCAGGTAGCAGCCGCTCCTGGATTGCTTGTGGATCTGCAAGGCCAACACTGGGGCAGCCATTTGGTCTCATGTGCCCGGCCAGCTCCCTCGGTGCTGAGGACATGCCCATAAACGGACGAGACGGCTGCATGTTTCTGGGGCCCATATTCCTCTGTCCAATTCCCATGGCACCAGGGGGCTGGTGAGACGGCGGAGGGTGGGGCATATTTGGATAACTGCCAACTTCCATTGGTATCCCAGCACTTCCGGGCCTGACTTGCGGAGGAGGAGTACCTGCCGGATTACTCATTGCTTTCATGGGTGACATGGGAGGTGGAGAGGCATAAGTTCCCTGAGGCTGTGAAGGATGCATAGTTTGTGTGTTCATTTGGTTAAGTGAGCCACTGGGGTGGATGGGCTGCTGGTGCATTAGTCCTTGACCACTGTTTGATGGGAATCCTACAGCATTGGGGTATCTGGGTACGGACTGATTCATTGGAGTATTATTTGTAAGGCCTAAATTTTGATTCATCCCTGTATTGTTAACTAATCCCTGATTTAGGTTACTGTAAGGATATCGAGAATACTGCCCTGAGTTGTTTATAGTAGGTGAGGGGACTGTCTGGCTCCGAGAACTAAAGTTAAGGGTTTGCGGCCTGACAGCCCCTTGTGGAGGAGGATTAGGGGAGAATCTGGGACTGTGGGCAACGGATTCCCCATGGAGAGCAGTGGGGGGGTGGTGGTGGAACTGCTGCACTGAGTGACGGAGGGAAGGTGCCATGCTGGGACTCTGCTGGGGCACGTGGGACAGGTGGCCGGGTCCTGAGGTGGCAATGAAAGGGTTTCCCTGATTGAGGCCCTCTTGACCTTGGGAAAACTGGCTCATCCTCTGCGGCGGCTGCCCGTGCTGCTGCATGGAAAAATCCCCACGTGCCATGTAGCTGCCCATCTGCTGCATGTGCTGAGGGTGGCCCTGGGCGGGGGGCCCCGACGGAGCCGGCTGCGGTGGCTGCTGGTAGGGGGCTCGTATCTGGTCCGGTACCTGAACAGCCCGGGGGCCCCACATGGAGCCACTGTCCACAAAGGACTGCCCGTGCCTTTCATTCTGCATGCCAGGATAGACTCCCATCTGCCCGCCGCCGCTGCCGCTGTGAGGGACCTGAGGAACCGGAGGGGTGTGGTACTGCGAGTGAGGAGACGCGAGTCCGTTCCCAGGGGCGCTGCTCATCATCCTGCTCGGCTGGTCCAGGAGGTGCATCTTCTGCTGCTCATACTGATTATAGTGATCGAAATGGGTCAGCTTGGTTTGATTCTGATTAGGGGAGGGATGGTGAAGGGACGGCTGCAGAGAGGCAAAGCCCTGGTCTAGGGGCATTTGCTGACCCATGGGGTTCACTGGATTTTCAGGGTAACCACAATCACCAAGGCCTTCAAGGCCTTCACTGAAAATATTCCCATCCTCGCCAAAGAGACTCATCATTCCTGGATCCGCCATCTTCTTCCAACACGCGGCTCCTTCCTCCCAACTACAGCTCGGGAGCTTGTCTGTGCTTCTCTTCACTGAGGTGCTCGTCCTCAAGGCCTGTAATCCTCAACTAATCTTCTTCCTGTCATTCCATATTCCTTTAATTCTCCTGGACCCCGCAGTGTCAGGCAAAGTCTGGATATAGGTCCTAGAAGGGGGGAGAGGGGAGGGGGGAGGAGGAAGGAAGAAAACAAAGAATTAGGAACAAATGACGGAAACTGCCAGTATTTTACACATTTGAATTTGGTTTCCATCAACAATACTAATCTAGCCCCCTCGCCGAGCTGTATTTTCTAAATCTAGTTCACTTTAAGAGAAACTCATTAGCTTCTACCAGAAGCATTATTATGATCGGTTACTGAGAAAGCAAGCAAAACACTAACCTTAACCTTAAATTAATCCATTCACTACACTTCCTAGCGTTCCATTCTTGGATGGAACAGAACAAAAGAACACAACATGAAGCAGCAGCAGCTGCCACAGCAGGCAAGCAGATGTATGAATATAGCCAAGCAGCCCATCTGCTGAACTAAAGCCCTGGAAATGCTCTGGTTACCAACAGCCCGCCCTCCACCGTATTCCCCTGAGCGGTGTAATCAGATGAGCAGCCGCAGCACCGAGGGCTGTGAAAAGCTCAACTTAGTTAAATTGACTAGAGGATTATACAAATACCAAAATCAGTCATTTCGTACAAATTAGATATGTGCAGCCCACATACAACTATGGAACCGCAACAGAGGCGTCGAGTGAAAAAGTGTTCCTAACGATGTTGGAAAGCAAGTTTGTAGAGTGTAATAAATTCATGATTTCATCACATTTAATGGCAGGAATATACAAGATTCAGAAAGGGCCAGTGGAAAAGCATCCATGCTCCAAGAGGACTGATTTCGCTTGCGGCTCTGAGCCCACCACGTTCCTGGTCCACACCGCCGGCAGAGCTGGTCCAATCACAGGTTCGTTACTCACCCAGAGGCCCCGAGCTCTGGTGATGAACCAGGGGCCCATGTGACCACTCAGACAGACTCCAGCTGCATGAGCCGTTTCTGGACCATGACTGTTCTCACCAAGAGACACAGAAAACTTCCCCCAAAACTGGTGAGAACTGAAAATTCTTTTAGGACAATGAAGTTCCAAAATATCCATGCAGCCCTACCCTTATCTTAACCTCTTTTGGGACAAGGCAGGCAGGACATGAGCAGGTAGGGGGGAAGAGGGCAGGCACACCCGTCAGCATGCTGTGTTTACAGCACACATTACACGCTATCTAACGTTCCGCACTTTATTCAAACAGCTCCTAACAGATTCTATGTCCGATTAAAATAACCTATTTAAAGAATGTCTCAACAAGCAAAACAGAGTATTTTTGTTGAATGCTAATTACATGAGCAACTTAATAAAGAACTAATTCACATCGGAAAAATGTCTGAAATCTTAAACATCTTTGGAATTTAGCTCATTTTTCCCCTCTTTCACGAGCACATGAAGCATTGTATGATTCTGCCCAACCTGACAAAACAATGTCTATGGAAGAATTTCCAAAGTGATGCTATAAACAGGCTCAGTCATAAATTCCACCGACACACTTCTCTGAGAGCATGACGATGAACAATGGGCCACCCAACCCTGCTGAGAACTTACCAATAAGACGGATAAAAAAAATCAGTTTCTGCCTGCCCTATTCTAACATCTACCTAACAAGGGGAGAATTTTGCTTACAGAAAATGTAAACAACATTCCCGTTCGCTGTCAGAACTACAGACATAACACCTGAGGGGGTCTCTAGGTCTCTAGTGTTCAGGTGACAGCTGTCAGCGAAAGTCAAAGGTCTCCCCACTCTGCCGCTAACTGCCATGAATTTTCTGATGTACTTTCTCCAAAAAACAGAGGTCAGGTGGGTGAAAATAAGACGAGCTGCACGAAAGCCATTTTATTTACAGACATGCTGCTTTACTACACACCTGCTTTACAATCCCAAAGAAAGAGGATCAAAATCCCCAGTGCCAAATAAAACAAATACTTATAAATTAAATTTACTCCTAAAGAGCCTCAGCGGTCAGTCTTCATTTATTCAAGGCTCATTCTAGCTTTCAAGGAAATAAATACTGAAATGGACTTGATAACAGCTTAAACCAGCCGTGCAGACTAACCACTTCCCAAAATAACCTTTCAAATTAGCTTAAGGAAGGTAATGTCTACTTCTATGTCCTGGATGGCCTTGTTTTTCGAGGATAAGGGCCTCATCCTCTGGGGTCTACCACGAGTAGCGGGAGGAAATGCTCCTGACCGGAGAGGGTTCCCAGGCAGCTCCAGGGGAAAGGAGCCCAGAGGCAAGGGAAGGTCAGGTCCTCTGACCCCAGCAGAGGCACAGCCAGGAGAAGCTTCGAGGGAGGGAGTTGAGCAGAAGGGGAAAAACTTGCCTGCAGGCGTGGGAAGGGATAAAACACAACCCTGCTGAAAGTAATCCTACCTGACACTTGCGCTTCCACTTCCCTCCTCCCCCCCACCGAGAGTCCACTTGCCAGCGGCATGAAAAATAACAGCATTACCTGGAACCAAGTAAACACGCTGCCCACCACAACTGGGATCACCATCAGGTGAGCTCCGCGCAGAGAAGTTCAAAATCTATGGCTTTAGTCTGTCATTAGAGGCGGCTCACACTTGCTCGGACAGCCACCACCGCCGCCTGCCCCTTTTCTGACCTCGAGACTGGGCTGGCGACTATGCTAGGAATCCATCTGGTAGCTGGATTTCATATTTCTCATTTGAGCTAATCTAATTAATTTATTTTGGCCTTTTTTTAATTTGATCAAGACCATTTGAATACCCACGTTTCCAAGTCACAGCTGCAACATATAATTTCGTTTCTATCAAAGATGTTCATTTAAAGCTCCTTTTGGGAGGGTGCTCCCTTCTCTACATTCAGTATCTACATTTCTGTGTCTAGATCAGTGCTGTTCAATGAGCCGTCAAATCAGAACCATCTATGTAGTATTAAAATTTCTAATAGCCACGTTTAAAAAGTAACCCAAAAAGAGAGTAAAATTAATTTTAATAACAATTTTTATTTAATCCAGTATATGTAAAACATTATCAGTTCAGCATGCAATCAATACTTAAACATGAGTTTACATTTTGTGTTACTGAGTCTCAGAAACTCAGTTTGTTTCTCACACCAGCATATCTCAATTCCTACTAGCCACGTTTCAAGTCAAAAGTATACACCTGTAGGCAGTGGCTACCACCCTGACTAGCATATTTATAGATTGTTAAAAAGAAAAAATAGAAATGCAAGTTTTAGGTGTTATCAAATAATTCTCATAATTATCACTTAGACAATAAATATTCAAGTTGTAGTTATGTTTGATTTGGCGTTAAACAAATACCAAGTTAAAATCTCAAATCACATTTTTTTGTTCAAAACATATTTACTGAGCACTTTCTGTGGTCCTGGCACTGGTCTGGGTGCTGCAGATGTCTAAATAAGAACAAACAAAACTCCCTACTGTCCTCGTGGACCTTACATTTATCTGTAAGTCAGGAACCTCTTAAATAAGAATTAAGAATCGGGGGGGTACGAGGTGGGGGGGGGGTCCGTTATAAAAATTAGGGTATCGCCCCGGCCGGGTGGCTCAGTTGGTTGGAGCGTCATCCTCCAAAAGATGACAGGTTTGATTCCCAGTCAAGGCACATACCTCGGTTGCAGGTTTGATCTCCAGTCAGGGGTGCATGCAGGAGGCATGTAATTCATGTTTCTCACATCAATGTTTCTTTCTTTCTCTCTCTCTCTGTAAAAATCTATGGGAACATATCCTCAGGTGTTTTTTTTTATTAGGATATCATTTTACAAAATATTTCTTAGTAATTTATGGTAGCAAGTATTTTAACTGTATGTGATATTATATAGTAAACCGTACAGATATCTATAGATATACATATATATACAGATATATATAAAATGAAGACAGTAATTTTAGTTTCTGCTCATTTTCTGAGACAAGAACAAGGTTCAGAACAAGGTGTCTGGGGGTGAGGAAGGGCCACAGGAGACAGCTCAGCTCACAGAATCCCCCCCACTGTGGAGACTCACGGTGAAACCAATTCAGTATCTACATTTAGAGCTAGCAAGCACCTTGGAGAACTTCTAATCCAAACCCCTCTTCAGTTAACAGGTGAAAAAACCCTTGTACGGTATGAGAAGAGTGAACATGTTCCGCACAATATTTTAATGGCAATATTTACCAAAGATGAAAGAAAACTGCATAGATGAGATGGCACCTTTCTAGGGGAAGCAAAATAGTAAAGGCCCAAATCGGGCCCATTTTACTCCAAGACAGGTCACTGAAACAGTTACTGACTAGCAAACAGAAGAGTTTCCTTCCAAAATAAGTTTTACTTATGCTATCTATAGGAAACAGCATATTAGCACTATATTAAGGATCTAAAAAAAAAATAAGTAAACAGCACATATAATGGGAGATGGAAGGAAAGGGTGTACAGCAAACCAAGATGAAAGAAATAAGTTGTGCAAAAATATATATTAATATTTTGAAGTGAATGTCTAACATTCCAAAACTTCCGCAAATGCTTAACTACTGTGTAGCCACTTTTTAATATGGTAACACAGTGACCCAGAAAGCTAGCAAGAAAATCGGTGAATACAAAAAACATTTCACATGTAAAATACTTCCTATAGCTCAACCACTTTTTACCCAATTGTATAAGTAGAATGCCATCCAAAGGAGGCTTTTTCCATAAACATCTAACACATGGGCAAGTGCGGACGCTGAAGACTATTACTGTTCTACAGCTTCATTTCTAGTTGTTCCCTTTAAACTTCTCTCCTCCGCCTTCAAGGAACCTGGGGTACAGAGCGTAACTGTGACAGTGATGCCTGGGTCTGGGTGAAGCATGTATCAGCATTTCCAAGGGAATGTCTAGCAGTTTGAAAGACACATATCACCACCCTCAGCACAAGCCAGAAGGCTCTCGATCAACTGTAATGGTACAAGAGAAGGGAAGGGGCCCTGGCTGGGTAGCTCAGTTGGTTAGAGCCGTGGTCGGCAAACCATGGCTAGCGAGCCACATCCGGCTCTTTGGCCCCTTGAGTGTGGCTCTTCCACAAAATACCACGTGCGAGCGCGCACATACAGTGCGATTGCAACTTCGTGGCCCATGTGCAGAAGTCGGTTTTCGGCCTGGGCGAGTCTATTTTGAAGAAGTGGCGTTAGAACACTCAAGGGGCCAAAGAGCCGCATGTGGCTCGCGAGCCATGGTTTGCTGACCACTGGGTTAGAGCATCGACTCCATATACCAAGGCTGTAGGTTCAATCCCAATCAGGGGCACAAACAAGAATCAATCAGTGAACGCATAAATAAGTGGAACACATCGATGTTTCTCTCTCTCTCCCTCTCTCCCCCTCTCTCTCTTACAAATCCATCTATCAGTAAATAAGTAAGAGGGCAAGTATCCAAGAGCTGATAGGTGAACACACAGAAGATAAAGGGCTCAGCTCTGCTGAGCTTCTTTTCTAAGTGAAAGTCCTTTCAGCTCGATCATGAAGCCTGTAGACAGCGATGCCCATCAGGGGCCCCCAACAGCCGCTGGGGGAAGAGGAAAACCCAAGGCTTGCCATGGGAGAAGGCATCGATCCAAGGGACAATGATCCAGATAAAGAATCAGAAAATGCCCCCAATTACCAACATCAGCTCACCACAAGTCAGCTGCAGGTTCGCCTCATGGACCAGATGATACCCTTGCGGAACCCCCTGGACAAGACCACATTTTCTTCCTCATTAGTATGTGTGGGAGGTGGTGCTGATTCGCTGTGACTGTGCTATCCCACTCAGCCGCCACTAGCCACATGTTGCTATTTAAATTAATTAAAACTAAATAAAATTTAAAATTCAGTTGTTCAATTGCACAAGCTACATTTCAAATGCTCAAGAGTCACATGGGGTTGGTGGCTGCTATGCATATATGGAACACTTCCATCATTACAGAAAATTCTATGAACAGCTCGGCTATATATTTCTTCTTACATTTTTAGATAAAGGCTATATCCCATAGTAAAAATTCTCCTTGATGAAAAATGTTTTCTCCAGCTCAGAGATGAGTATCCTTTTAAAGATCTACACCTACCCCTGCAATGAAAGTTATAGTATTTCCATATATCATATTTTGTTAATTAACTATATTTTTCAACCTAAAAAATACCTCCTTTCTGTATTACCTCCCAACATATATTTCTATTTCTTAGTAAATATTTTTATAATGATAGGAATGATTCTCAACTATACAAAATTCAGGCACTTAGGTATAGTTTTCATCAAAATCCTTTTCACTTATAATTGCCACATTACCAGTGCCCTTTAATAATGTTTACAACTGCCCAGCCATGGTGGCTCAGTGGTTGAATGTTGACCTATGAACCAGGAGGTCATGGTTTGATTCCCGGTCAGGGCACATGCCTGGGTTGCAGACTCGATCCCCAGTGTGGGTGTGCAGGAGGCAGCTGATCAATGATTCAAACATCATGGATGTTTCTATCTCTCCTTCTCCCTTCCTCTCTGAAATAAACAATATATACATATTTTTTAAATGTTTACAACTAAAAACCTACATAACTATAGTTAAGTTCACTATTTTTCTTAGAGACTGTACATTATTTTCAGTCACTATTTTATTGGGAAAGATGTAGAAAGAATAAAAAAGAATGTAAAGTCCTTCAGAAGGTCTATGTTAGGACTAATATAGAAAAAAAAGGAATAATTGCCTTAAAAGTTAGCTTCCATTTGTATCACTAGGTCATCTCCAATTTTGCTTATATTAATTGAAATATACACATACACATACATACACACACACACACTTAACAGGGAAAACTATGCTTAGAATTGATACTGTATAGAGTAATGCTATGCTTTATGTCAGCATTCCCTATAGCAGCTAGTAGTATCTCTATCCACACCTCAACCCAACCAATAGATGAAATAACCTCGATCCTTCCCATCATCCACTCATTTAAAAAAATATTTAACGAGTGCCTGCTTTGCATAAAGCAATTCACAGACTCTGGGTGTACAGAGCTGAACAATACAGCCTGTGGCCCCTGTCCTGTACAGCTCACTGTTCTAATAAATGCCCCAGATATCCTGCATGTTCAGCCCATCCACCAACCTGCTGGTTCTGCCTCCTACCTATCTCACAAGCCTGCCTCCTCGCAATTCACACTACCTCTGATGATATCGGGCCTTCATGGTTTAGTGAAGGACAAAGCATTACAGACTGACTGGTTCGCCCAAGTCTGGGCTCAACACATTCACAGAGCTGACTGAATGATCTTCTAAAACACAAAAGGCATCATCATATCATGTCTCTCCCTGATTAAAAACTTTAGAGGAGCTGCCTTAGTTTTCAGGATCAAGTCCAAATGCTCTAGCATGGTAGAAGGCACTTTGTAGTCAGATCCTCAAAGTCCTTTGCCCTCTTGCCCACGAAACACTGACAATTACCCAGACTAGCTCTCTCAAACCACTGGAAGTTTACTGACAGCGATGCATTCACTTCCTCACCTTCCTTGCCCCCACACCTGCACTGTGCAGTCTGGCCTCTTTTAGTCTCAATTCTTTTGTTACCAGCCATCCAGGGAAGCTTCCTTACCCTCAGCTCTCCCCGTCTCAGGCTAATTTTGAAACTCTCCCTAGGATTCCCAGTGCAGCAGGGGCAAGAGCTACAAAACCAAACACACGGTTGTTCTTGCTTGTTTACCTGCCTCTCTCGCTGCAGACAAGAGCCCTGCCTGTGAAGGGGGTGCTGAGGGCACTGGCACCCCCTCGGAGCTGCTGAGAGATGCAGACCTCCTGACCGAGAATCTGCATTTTATTAACAAGGGCCCTGGTGGTTCCTGCACATGTGAGAGCTCGGAAGTCCTGCTCTCAGACTCTGAGCTCCTCTTTACTCAGCTCTGAATGCTCCTCGATTAATGGGAGAATAAGTAGTCAACAAGAAATAAGTCATCCCAAAGAATTACAAAGCAATGATACAAAGATATGCTATCTCCCATTTAAGGAAAGGTAGTCTTGGCATTCGTGACTGACAAAGAAAAAATACTGACCTTACCCAAAGAACTATGACTAACCCTTAGTGACAAATTTTAATTTGTAATGGTTTACAAGGAGTGGACATCTAAAAATGGTTTAGTTTTAAAGATACCACCATCTGCTTGCCAATCATTTTTGCAAGACAAAAAAAAAATGCAGTTAACATTAATATCTAATGCCATGTTACATAACATGGTATTTCACAGGTTTCTTGCAGAAATCGTTCAGTTATTTCTACATAACTTTGAGGAGTCTGAATACTCAGAGCTGCCTTTCAGATAAAGATGATTTTCTTCTATGTAAGAGTGCTGGGGCTAATGTGTTTTCTTTCAAGGCAACTAACGCAACAGCACTCAACTAACAGCTTATACTAAGTGCATGGCTACAGCACTAACTTTTTTCCCTAAATGGGTCACAAGGTACATATTGTCCTATATGTAAGTTGTACCACTAAAGCACAAGAATCATGGAAATCGATGTCCTTTAGAGAACAGCCTTTATACCCTGCAATTCAACACTGAACTATTACTCCTTGAAATTAACTCCTTCAAAGACTAAACCCCTAAGAAGACAGCCGGCAGACAGCTGACCTGCTTGTCCACCACAGACTAGGAAAAGGGTGCTCTCTCCATACACAGCTTAGTGAGGGCCAGCAATAGACCAGTACACATTCTAGTAACACTGCAGTGCTCAACATGAAATGGCAGAAGAGAAATGAGAGCGAAAAGGGATATACATCTCTGTGCATAGCATGTCTACATCTGTAAATAAGATATGAATCTATGTCAGATATGTGGATCTATCCCTTATCTTTTTACTGCTGTAATGAATTTTATTATAGATAAGGGGGAAAGCAAGTAAAGATGGGTCCAAAAATAAGTAACTAAAAACGGTCTAGTGTCATTTACTTTGGACAGGGCAAAATTAAACTTTAAAAATCTATTTCAACCCACTTGAAGGATGTTTATATAGTGCAGACTAATAGAAGAAGAATATAAGTTTTACAAAATTTGGCAATTGCTATTGTGTCTTGCTTAATATTGTAAAATATCCTGGGATCCTTTAAACAAACAAAACTTGATTTGTCTGTAAAGGCAAATGACGCCACATGTTTATTAGCCTAATTTAAAAAAAAATCACCATTTGAAAACATTTTCCCACTCACTCTAGACCCGTGGTCGGCAAACTGCAGTTCGCGAGCCACATGCGGCTCTTTGGCCCCTTGAGTGTGGCTCTTCCACAAAATACCACGGCCTGGGTGAGTCTATTTTGAAGAAGTGGCGTTAGAAGAAGTTTCAGTTTAAAAAATTTGGCTCTCAAAAGAAATTTCAATCGTTGTACTATTGATATTTGGCTCTGTTGACTAATGAGTTTGCCGACCACTGCTCTAGACCTATTTCAAGCTACTGACTTCACACACACACACACACACACACACACACACACACACACACACACAACATCTGGGTGGTGTCAAACCTACAAAAGTGAGTGTAGGACAGGAGGAGGAAAGGAAGGAGCTCTGGGGCCACCCTCTGTCCAGGACGTCCTGGCAATCACAGACCCCTCAAAGCTACCCGACACCACGGGGTAGGAAAATGCCAAGATGGGACAAGAGCAACATGCTGGGAGCTGGAAAGCAACAAATGGCCAACTGCTCTTGTAAGAATCCTGCTTTGTGTGTACTTACTGCCACTGTCACTGATTAACTAACTGATCTGGCAATTTCCTATATTCTTTGTATTTTAAGAGGTTCTGGAAAAGCTGAAAAGGGAATCTTGTCTCATATTCCTGGGGAGTTTAACACTGTCCTCAATTCTGCTGGGAAAGGGGTATAGTTAGTCTTCCCTGATACACACACCACCAACATTCTTTTCCTTAAAGAAAGAAAGAAAAAAAAAAAACTTCGGCAACACGCAGCTGAAAATAATTAATCTATTTTCTCCGCTACAGCAGAGCACATGTGATGAGAGGAACCTTATCCATCATGAATAAACCTAAACAGAGACAGGCGAAGTGTCACAGGACACCAAGGGCAGAGGTCACACAGTAACCTCTAACAGTTTTCTAAGACGCCATTTTCCTTGCAAAAGAGAAATACACAGGAATTATAAAATTCCAAATTTCCATTAGGGAAGCAAGCAATACAAAAGTGAAACAGCGCTGCAAGGACGGTTGAGGAGGTCTTTTGAAGATAACTGGAGAAAGTATTTTAGAGAACTGCACATAGTTCAAAAAAGTAGAAAAAAGGGAAGAAAATGTAACTTACTTAGTGACTACAGTATTAAATTCCTATTGTGAATAAATTGTATTTGACAAAGGAAATGGAATTAAGGCTAGAAGATACAGTAAACAGTTTCACAACTGCTATTTCATAACCATTTTGATTTACAGCAAAGCTGAAACCATTTTTCTAGACCTACACTATTCTAAATGTGAGTGGGTTCTACAATGCTACCCTAATCAACACTATTTGATAATCAAAACTATTACCAAAAATGAGTATAGCCCTGGCCAGGTGGCTCAGTTGGTTGGAGCATTGAAAACTGATTGCAATGAACTGCTTCACATTTCCCATAAGTATCATCCGATGGCCAGTTCTAAGTACTTTTTACATGAGTGTACCAGATTCCTACTATTAGTATAGCATTCTAACTTGCAAGTAAACTTTATATTTCAGCTTGAGAAGGGATCCTACTTATGTAGTTATAAATTTCTACCTGTCCATTTTGATCACGGATTATGTTCACCTCAAGTTAGCAAGTAAAAGAGACTGTAAAATGAGAAAAAGGCAAAGTGAGAAAATGAGCTACTATCATATCAGGTGGGATATTTGTTTTGCATAATGAGGATGATCGATATGATTTATGGCTAACAATGAAGCCTTATAATTGAATTTTACTTGATTTAATCAAACAGAAAGAGCCAGGCACTTAGCCTTAAAATACGAATTTACTAAGGCCTCTGACTGCTGCATCCACCCATTTGTATGGTTTCCATGAGTTTAACTGCCATACATCAGTAGCTAATAAAATTATGATCCAGATGAGAAAATCTAAATAATTAAGTTTCATCAGTGATAGTATGTACATCATATTATACCTCCTCACAGTTTTCTAATGCCCTCACTCATATTGATTACATCCCTAAACACACCAAATTCTCTACTTCATGCCCATTTCTCGGAGATGACTTGAAAATATTCTAATTTTTCTATATACAATTCTGAAGAATATAAATAAAGGTTTCTAAACTACCAAGAGTTTAAAAGTGCCTTTAAAGACCAGTGGCTATAACAAACACATCTCAAAGTTTCTGAAACAGCCTTAAAGATTCAGTATTAAAGCAAAGAGCCCTGTTAAATAGAATATGTTACTTTCCACACTACATCTTCAGACTGCATCTTACACCTAGAAAGAGCAAAAAATGTTCTCACAGCCCCTGTATCTCGAGTTTCTGCTTCAAAAATACACTCACAAGCCTCCGTGCTCTGGTTTGGCCACATGTCAAGAGCTCTGCACACTGAACTGCCAAGGTTCCCTAGCACTAAAACTGCCGTCCTCAAATGCTGAGAAAACCTCTTCTTCTCATCGTGGTAAAGGGAAAAGTCTTTAAATACCATTGGGTACTTGAAATTGTTTAGATCATCAATATCCAAACAAATTTTATTGGCTGCATATAAACTTAGCAGTTAGTAGCTTTTTTAACCTAACATTTCTGTACAATGAATTTTAATTGTGTTACTTTACTTTTCATTTTTCCATTTTTCCTTTGAATAAAGGCTGTTCAGTTGAAAGGCTAACTTGTGAATATAAACTATATTTCAACATTCTTTCATCATGAACCATGTAAATGTCCCCCTATTATCTCTATGAATACACCCAGAGTGCCCAGATAGTTGAGTGCATCGAGGAAAACTCTGCATTTTAAGTCTATCACTTGTGATCCCAATGCCAGACGCAGGGCCTCAAAAATATTGAAGGGATTAGCCATTATATGCCATGCCAGTATATTACCGACGCCCCTCCTCCAGCCACAAAAGCATAGGGGACTCAATAAGCTGCACTACGCCCCTAAGATCCTATTCACACAGGGAGTCGGGTTGAGGCAGGAAGTTACAGCCGCTCTCATCTCTCCACTGATACTGTGCCCTTTAAAAGGAGAAGCACATACTGGTGCCGATATTCTAGCTTTACAGCTCCTTGTTTGTGTAATGACCGTCTCCAGCCTTCAGAGAGGACCTCCCAGATCAGCGTGGCCTACAGCAGTTTCCCATCAACAGGCTCCAAAAAGCTAGGTAATCTCTTCTCAGCTTTCTGTTCTACCTACTCATATGCCCAAGAAAGAAAGGCATTAAACTCTACTCAATGCTTACATTTGAACAACTTTTCCCCCCAAAAGTCCAAAGATCTCCACATGCTGCTCGTACCTATTTTAACTTCCCACTGATATTTGCTAACAACCCAATATCAAATATCATGAAAAACTATAATGCTATCTGGCATCCACAACAACAAAACGTTCAAAGTAAATTTTCATTTCACCTGGCCTCTTTGTTCACAACTTATATTTAAGCATTTCAGATGTAAATCCAGTTTAAAAGACGCAGCCATGTGAACATGCTGAAAATAACTGGTTCTTGATCAAAGTCTCTTTTTGATCAAATTATTTTTCTGCATTTTAATATTCTTACATCTTCATAGATATGTGACTTGAGTTCCTGAGTTTTTGTGTGAATTGAAATTGTGACTTGAGTTCCAGAGTTTTTGTGTGAATTCTGACCCCTCCAATACTATCAGCTATTTTGCTGTTCTTAGGGAAAGTGTTTTGGTGAAGAACAGAATGCCAAGAAGCACACAGTCCCTTGCTCTCCATTACAGTAGCCACTAGCCCCCTGTAGATATTTAAATGTAAAGTAATTAAAGTTGCAAAAGATTTTAAGGCCAGTTCTTCTGCAACACTAGCCATATTCAAATGCTCCATAGCCATATATGGCCAATGGCTACCAAAATGGGCACAGCAAATTCAGAGCTCATTTGCATTTTCATCATGACAGAAAATTGACAGGCAGTGCTGGTCTACAGGTGACTGTCTAAGCTGATGCCTACAGGACAAGCAGGAGATTGGCAGGTACAGGATTAGGGCAAGAATGAAGCACAGAGGACTGAAAAATCCATTCCTGAGGCTTAGAGAAGCAGAATACACACAGATGTCTGCAAAGACCTCAATATGGCTCATGAAGGACCTTAGAATTCATTCTGAATTCACGGAGATGTTGCTCAAAAGTTTTTGAGTTATGCTGTTTAGAAAGATGTACATTTTAGAAAGCATGCCCCTTATTACAATGTGCATTACAGATTTGGAGGGGTGAGAATGGTACAAGACTATGGCCAAGAAGGCCAGTCTGAAGGCTCCTACAGGAATTCAGGTACAGCAAAGGGACGATGGAGATACTCAAGAGACAGAACCGCCCAACCATCTGACTTGATTTCTGACTGCATGTTGGAAGATGAAGAGTCTAGAATGACAGGATTCTGGCTTGGGTAACCGGGCAGATGTAATAATACCACTCACCGAAATATGGGGAACAGAAGAGAAGTAGAGTTTATATGGGGTGAGGGAGTGGTGTTGAGGAAATACATATGGAGCTATCCAGTTAGCAGCACAATATATAAGGGAAGAGCTCAAGAGCTGAAGACATGGCTCTTCAAGTCATTGATAAACAAAAGGAAGGCAAAGGCTTGGAGTGGATTGAGATCACCCAGAGAATTCTATTTAGAGTGACAAGAGAAAAGAATAGGACAGGCAGAGGGTCAGCTAGCAAGACACCAAAAGAAAGTTTTAAGGAAGTGATCAAGAAGTTCAAATGCTATAGAGAAAGAAGATAAAAGTGCCCATCAGACTCCACGAGTAGATAGTACTAACTCTAAGAGTAGTTTCTGTAAATTAGAGGAGGCAGAAGCTCCGGGGCTCAAGTTAAGGTGATAACAGGTGAAGAGAGACAGTGTAGTATATATGGCTGCCAACTTCTGACTGAGCAAGTGAAAAGAAAGCTGGCTGCAGGGGAAGAGGACTGATGAAGGACGCGTATTTGTCTATTCAACATGAGAGAAATGGGACTGTGTCCAAACATAAGTCATGTATCCCTGAGCAAATTCCCTAGTCTCTCTGTACCTCAGAATAAAACAGGATAATGTATTTATTTTATAGGGTTATTTGGAGAATTAAGTGCATTAATATTTGTAACACACTTAGAACAGTGTCTGCCACTTAGTAAGCAATATATAAGCACTTGTTAAATAAAATATATAAACACTGCCCTAGCTGGTTTGGCTCAGTGGATGGAGCATTGGCCCTTGGACTGAAGGGTCCCAGGTTCGATTCCAGTCAAATGGCACATATCTCAGTTGCAGGCTCGAACCCTAGCCTGGTCAGGATGTGTGCAGGAGACAACCAATGGATGTCTGTCTGTCTGTCTGTCTGTCTCTCTCTCTCTCTCTCATCGATGTTTCTCTCTCTTCCCCAACCCCATTCCACTCTCTCTAAAAATCAATGGAAAAATATCCTCAGATATACGCACACACATGCATGCACGCACACACACACACACTAATAGGAGGAGGCATAGAGAGCAAGAGGTCTAAGAAGGGACATAGGAGAGGACAATTAAGGGCATGAGTTTCTGGAGAAGGGAAATGGGAGAAGATCCAGGGGCAGCATCTGCTTCTTCCATTGGGACAAGGAGAAGGATGTACAGAGTCAAAGAAGCAAATGAGAAGTGAATGTGGTTTCACTGCAATGGCTTCTACTGGCTTGCTGAATTCAGAAGGAGGAGGTGGTTATGAGGTTTGAATTTTAAAGAAAGAAATAGAAAAAGACACAAACAAATGTAAAGATATTCCATGCTCATGGGTTGGAAGAATTAATATTGTTTAAAATGTCCATTCTACCCACAGCAATCTACATATTCAATACAATCCATATCAAAAATTCCAATGGCATTTTTCACAGAAAAAGAACAAACAATCCTACCATTTGTATGGAACCACAAAAGGCCCTGAGAATAAACAGAACCAAGTGGCCTAGTCAGAGGGCAGTATGAACCCACTAAATTCCGAGGCCAACCCTAAAATGACATCCCGTTCTAGAACTTCCCCTTCTCATTTTAAAAATATAAATAATACCAATACCACCCTCCTCTAATTCATGAGGACTAAGTTAGAATGTATATATAAAGCATTCAAACACCGTACCTAGCACATAATCAGGACACAATGCAGATCAGATGATCACTTTCTCCTTTAACATGAGAAACTTAAATACACAAAGTATGTCAACTAGGTGAGGCTGTCTCTCTGGTTCTTGACCTCTCATCTGCGGAGGAGGGAGGTGGGGAGGCGAAAAGGTGGCTGAACAAAATGGTGAATACCCTCCACCCTAAGACACTAACCTAAGTAGTTTTGCAATTAGAAGTATGCAAAGTATAGCTGTCCTCTTCTGAAATTCACACTTCTAGTGGTAGAAAAGTAACCAAGATTTCAAGAAGTACAGACGATTAAAAAAGAGCAATTATACAGGTAAGTTGAACACTTATATAAATGATTCAATGAGCTTCAGTCTTAAATGTAAAATTACCCAGGAACCACTAATAATCTAAAGAAAGGTGCTTCCCTAAAGGTAAATTAGCACCTGGGTTACACAGACTGTGAAACCATCATTTCTCAGAACACATCACTTCTAATGCTGTGAAGGGGCAGCCCACCTAAAGAAAGGGAAGCAGGGCAGTGGGACACCTGCAGGCACCCCCTCTATGCAAAAGGCCTCAGAAGCCTCCTATGTCTGGAGTGTTAGTCCAAAGACCAAGCAATCACCTGAAGGAGATTCCTCAGAAAAGTAACACCTCACACCACCTCTACTCCTCAACAGGGCTGGCAGCGCACAATCTCTCCCTAATCACCAACAATATAAGCTCCTAGCCACATGACTGCAATCCTTTCATCAAGCTAACAATTTAAGGGTTCAGAATGTAGCTACAAGGCATCCTATAAAGCTCTGAGGTAAAAACCGAATGCTAAATATATTCTCTCCGTTTCCCACTTATTTGCTGAACAAACTTGAGTGAGAGTAACCTCTTTAATTTCCTTTTTCAATAACAAAATAGATTAATGTTAACTGTCATCTTCAGGGATGCTAAGAGGATGACTTCAAATTCCTGCCAAAAATACGCTTAGTGATAGAAAAGTGCGTAACTTTTTTATACACCACTATGCTTAGTCTTGCAGGTCTAGCTTTTGGAATACTTCTTTCCTCAGACTCCCCGACTACTAGTATGTAGGTGGAAGAGCTCTCTCATCAAGAAAACATAGGAAATTTCATCTTCAAACCATCCTTGACCTCCACTTCCACAGTTTTAAATACTTTCAGAGATCACAGAACATTTCTTTAAAACATCTCTTTCCCTAACAACCCACCATTGTATGCGGCCCCCATCTGGAACCCACAACAGGACTCCTGAAGTTTTCCCTGGAGCGAGGAGCTGGGAGACTTCCACTGTTACCAACAGGCCCCGTGCCACCGCCCCAGGCAGGGGCTCCCAGAGGACCGTTCTTGCCGCCACTCTTTATCCCCGGTACTTATCACTGTGGCAAGTATAAAGCAGGTACACGAACATGCTTGTTGAAGGGATTAAAAAAACAAGAATTCTCCTCAATAAATAACCCACAAATATTTGAGTTTCTAGCTTTTGATATGGAAAGGCAAACTGGAAACACTTGAACCTTGTATTGGCACATCCTGTCGTTGATTTCTGAACTCATCCCAGAGTTGATGTACCCTCAATTTTCCGTATCCAACAGCCCTGGGACAACCCCATTCCAGCACAAGTCTGTGACTTCACACCAGCATTTTTCTCATCTTTATCTTTTACCAATCGTTGTCCAAAATTAAGTTTATAAATGCTAAAAGTTTACTTATAAAAATCATCATCTCTCAGCAAAGATTAATGATGGCCAATCTGACAACTCTTCAACTCTTTAGAAAAGCCTGAAACATAGAGAGAAAAGTAAAGAAAGAAAAGTCAGGGCTGCAGAGGGAGGTAAAAAAGATCAGCCTCTAGAAATTGGGGGAATATGGTTGTGAAGCCAGATAGACCTGGCTCAAACACTGTCTCTCCAGACTTCAGCTTCCTCATCTATGGAAATAAATATTTCATCACCCCCCTCAAAGGGCTGCTTAGACATGATTTCACTTAATCCTCACAGTAGCCATCATCCAAATGCCTTGCACACAGGAGACAAACAGAAAACATTAGTTTTCATCCCCATTCCGCACCAACCTTAGCCTAGGCACCAAGATTTCCCTGCTCCCAATTTCACCCGCCAAATATACTGGATATCACTATGGAGCTGACAGTGTGAAACTCAAATGGTGTTACACCAAATTCTGAACTCTTCTGCCCTAGTGAGAATGAAAAACTTTTTGTAGCCCTACCAGGATGGTTCAGTGGCTGAGTGTTGTCGACCTATGGACCAGGAGGTCACAGTTTGATTCCTGGTCAGGGTACATGCCCAGGTTGCGAGAGAGATCCCCAGGACGGGGCATGCAAGAGGCAGCCAATCAGTGATTCTTTCTCATCACTGATATTTCTATCTCTCTCTCTCCCTCTCCCTTCCTCCTTGAAATCAATAAAAAATATATATAGTTTTAAATCTTCTTGTAAAAATCAGCACTACGGGAAGCTTGCCACCTTGCTAAGGCAGAGACAGGGCTGGTGGGAAGGGACAGAAAGGCTGCAGAGAAGGTCCCAGTGGGCCGCCTTCCCAGATTCTGAAGGGAATCCTGCTTTCTTGCCTCTAGAATCTGGGAATCACAAAACATGAGCACTAAGAGAAAGAGTGAGGAGATAAATGTTTTGTTCAAGATCACCAGCCTGTCAGACAGGGAGCTAAGACTTGGCCACACACCTCAGACTCCAAGACTAGCGCTGGGTCCCGCTGTAATAAATATCCTACGCTGCCGAAGCATGCATGCCCTTGTTCTCAGTCAGACAACAGCATCCTCTCAGACCAGACAACCGTATTTATCTACCACTGGGAAAATGTTAACAGACATTCGAGGCGATACAATTTTAAAGCAGTATATCCAAACACAACCTATAGAGTACACTTAAATCATAACTTGAAGCAATTCCAAATAAGGTGGCATTCTAAAAACGTTTAACCACTGGACGCGGTGTCCTGTCTCCAAGGTCGCCATGCTGAAGGAAGTAACATTCATTTGCATAATTTCTGGCATACTGAGGCAACTACATTATGAGAATTTTTTATTTTAACCAGAGGAGTACTTGCTTCCCCAAAAGATCTCTAAGTAGTCTTACACATAAAAATATTTGCCCTCTATGCCAACATTTCTATGTACCTACAGCCTTCTGGATGGTGGCTCATGTCATAAACCACTAAGTTCAAGGTAGTGCAAATGAGTTGCAAGCTTTTTTCAAAGAACACTGTTTTGTGTGTGTAAAAAAAAGATTGACAAATTATGGTTATTCCGATTTGAGCATTTGGCAAACACCTCCTCAAAAATGAACAAAATAAGTCTGTCACTTCAAGGAAAACAATTGACAGTTCTGTTGCCAATACTAAAATCTGAGCTTTCAAGCAAAATCACAATTTCAAGAAAATCTGAATCCACCAATTGAAACTTGACAGCCTCCCAATACTTAACCTTCTGATTATGCTGGTGATATTAGCCAATGTGGCTTTAAAAAATGTTGTATGATGAGCCGAAACCGGTTTGGCTCGGTGGATAGAACGTCGGTCTGCGGACTGAAGGGTCCCAGGTTTGATTCCGGTCAGGGGCATGTACCTTGGTTGCGGGCACGTCCCCGGTAGGGGGTGTGCAGAAGGCAGCTGGTCAATGTTTCTCTCTCATCGATGTTTCTAGCTTTCTGTCCCTCTCCCTTCCTCTCTCTAAAAAAATCAATAAAATATATTTTTTTAAAATGTTGTATGATGAAATGTGTCGAAAACTGAAAGATTTATGTAACTCACTGAACCAATATTTTCCAAATTAAGTTTTGTACATGCACAGATAAAAGAGCCATTCAAGCCGAGACCAGTTTGGCTCAGTGGCTAGAGCGTCGGCCTGCAGACTCAGGGGTCCCAGGTTCGATTCCGGTCAAGGGCATGTACCTTGGTTGCGGGCGCATCCCCAGTGAGGGGTGTGCAGGTGGCAGCTGATTGATGTTTCTCTTTCATCAATGTTTCTAACTCTCTATCCCTCTCTCTTCCTCTCTGTAAAATAATCAATAAAATATATTTTTTTTAAAAAAGAGCCATTCAAAGTATAAGATACATCAATGAATTTTAATGAAAGTCAGTACAAAAATTTCACTGATGATTTCAAATTCCACGCTACAACTAAGCTTTAGGAAATCACTCCTTTTAAGTTTTAACGTACTACCAAATTATCTGAAAAGGTTATTCAAATATTTCTCTCTTTTCAGTTACAAGCCTGCATGCCAGATTTTCTTCATGTCCTTCAACCAAAACAACATGTTACAACAGATGGACTACAGAAGCAGCTATCAGAAGTTAACTGTGTCCTCTTGAGCCAAGCATTAAAGAGATGCATAAAAATATAAAGTAATGGTCCATTCTCACTCAACTTCTGGTTTGGAAAATAATATTTTCATAAAAATTATGTTTATAGTAAGTAACATGTAATGAATTTAATGTTATTTTTAAGGGATTAAGTAAAAGTTTTAAACAATTTTCATTTCTAATACAGTAAATGTGAATAAAGATGACACACTTAAACGAGAGCTCTTTGGGCTTCTCAATCATAGTATAAAGTAGCCCTAAGATCACAAAATTCGAGAACCACAGTTCTAACTGATTAGCATCATTATTATTGGTCAATAACGTTGCTGAAAATGCAATATACCTGGTAACAATATATACACATAAAGCTTTTTAAGTCATAAAATATTTTAAACATGGAAATACAAAGAACAAAACCAAAAAGAAATTTCTAACACAACACCCTGGTCATGAAAAGCACGGCCACAGCCTTCCCCACGGAGAACTAGAGCCTCAGTCATGTCCATGCCACAATCACCACGAAGCCACAGATATCCCTGATCAGGGAGAGCCAGAACAAGGAGCCACAGACTCAACAACCAAGACTGCTGGTCTAAAATGTCTGGCTTTCAAGAAGTTGCGGTGGGAAAGTAAAGAGAAATGGGGGGAGAGTTCCAGCAACCAGCAAATCAAATGGCAATTCACATGTCCATTAAAGAAAAGAAAATAACTTACTTTTGCTTTGTAGTTTACTATTGAAATACTGCAGCATTCATCCATTTGTTCTTCTCTTTTTATAAGAATGCAACATCCCACACCCACACCCTCACCATTTTGTATGAAGACAGGGGAGGAGCCAAAACCTTTTATTTATATATCTTAGCTGCAGTAACTCCATAAGATAAGGAGTATAAATATCCCCATTTTACAGATGGGTGAGACCGAGTCTCTGAGAGTTTAAAAGACTCCCGTAGTTGGGCGGAAGAACCAATACCCCTTCCCAAGTATCTGGGTGCTTCTTTGAAACCTCTTGCACACACTTCACCATGGTTCTCCAGGTGACTTTCTGCACCAGCAACATCAGCACCACTGGGGAACTTGTAAGAAATGGGACTTCTCAGGACAACCCAGACCTTCTAAATTTGAAATGCTCAGGGTAAGCCCCAAGCCCTCCAAGTCATCCTATCTAATAATAGAGTAACATGTAAATTACCATCACTCCGCTACGCCCACGATTGGGCAGCGGGAGGCTGGGGGGCGGGACTCAGGCTGGCCTATCCGGCCATTGAGAGGCACGGATCGGATCCGCTGCCACTGAGGGGGGCTACCCTGCTGTTGAGAGGTGCAGGGGGCGGGACTCCCGCACCCTGTGCCTCTCAACAGCCAGATCCGCGGCCACTGAGGGGGCCTGCCATGGACACCCAGCTGCGCCTCTCAACGGCAGGGTAACCAGGTGTCCGAGGCAGCCCCCCTCAGCGGCTGCGGACCATCAAAAGCGTGGGAGCTGGGTGCCTGTCTGCTCTGGCACCAGGCCTTTCAGAAGCCTCCGCCGAGCCGGAGGCTTCTGAAAGGCCTGGTGCACCAGCGGACAGGCACCCAGGTCCACCGCAAAAAGCGAAAGCATGTAGGGGACCCTACACGTGCATGATTCAATCATGCACTGGGCCTCTAGTTTTAATATATGAACCAATGGTACCCCAGGCAGGCAGCCATCCACCAGAAAAACTATCTCAGTTTGCTAGAGCCACCGTAACAAAATACCACTGACTGGATGATTTAAACAACAGAAATTTATTTCTCACAGCTCTGGAGGCTAGAAGTTCAAGATCAAGGAACTGGCAAGTTAGGTTTCATTCGGACGCCTCTTCTCTTGGCTTGTACACGGACACCATCTCAACCTATGCTCACAGGACCTTTTGTGCACACAATGGAAAGAGAAAAATCTTTCTCTTCCTCTTTTATAAAGGCAGGTCATCAATTCTATCAGAGTAAGGCCCCACCCATATGACCTCATTTAACTGTAATTATCTCTATAAAGGCCTTATCTCTAAATACAGTCACACTGGGACTGGGGCTTGGGGGACACAATTTAATCCCTCACCAACTTCAGAAGAAAAATGCTCAGGCCTCACACTGAGGCTGATGTTGCTAGTCCAGGACCTCACCTGCAGAGCCCGTCACATGGAGGGAAGTGCAGAGAGCAAGGCACTCACCTGCAAAAGCAGCAACTGCCAAGGGAATCCCAGCACAGACAGGGTCCCAAAGCAGCTGAGCAGGCCTCTATGGGATTCCCACAGGAAGCAAGGAGGCAGGGAAGTCACTTCCTGCTTGGTGTCTGATATGACGGTGGCAAACATGTACTGAGCATTTACTCCTGTGCCAGGGCCTGGGGGGAGCCTTCGAATGCACTTTCACTTAATCCTTCTTACCCACCCCCCTTATAGGGATGGAAACAGAGGGTTTCACCCTAGCCTGTTTGGCTCAGTGGATAGAGCATCGGCCTGAAGAACGAAGGGTCCCGGGTTCAATTTTGGTCAAGGGCACATGCCTGGGTTGTGGGCTCAACCCCAGTACGAGGCATGCAGGAGGCAGCAGATCGATAATTCTCTCTCATCATTGATGTTTCTCTCGCTCTTCCCCTTTCTCCCTTTCTTTCTCAAATCAATAAAAATATATTTAAAATTAAAAATAAAGTCACCAGTGACCTTCATATTAAACAAGAAAAAGAAACAGGGTTTCAACGTTAAGTAGCCTGCCAAGGAGCACAGCTGGCGAGCGGCAGCAATGGGAATCACCTCCAAACCGCCTTCAGAGCCAGTGGTCTTAACCTCTACTCTCTACTAGAAGGGAGAGAAAAGACAGGCTCACATCCCATCTCAGTCACAGGGAGGATTCCAGGAGCTGGACGGAGGCCGCACAACACAAGAGTGCAGAGGGCAGGCATTAAGGAAACACAAGAGACCAAAACACACTCGGAAAGATGCTCGACTTCACTGATACTGAAGGAGTGCACCTATCAAATGGCAAAGAACAAGAACGTCCAGAGTTGGCAAGTGCAGAAAACTTAGGCGATTCCCACACCATGGAAAGGACTGTGAACGAAGGCCTTTCGAGACAACCCAACAGCACACACCATGCAGAAGGCAAACACAGCTGAGAACCCCCCCATGACCCCCCTTTCCAGGAATGTATCCTAAAGGTGCATGGAGATGTAGGTAAAGGGCTAATCTTTACAGCAGCACCATTTCAATAGTAAAACACTGGAAACGGCCTGAAGTAAATGAAGTTACTTGGAATTGGAGTCGTCGTCTGAGCTATTTGAAAAGACAAAGTAGAGCTCTATGTACTGATATGAAAAGATTAGATCCTTTTCCTTTAAAATTGTGTTGTGGGACTGTTCATAAGTCTATTAGTAAAAGTCCTAATGCAAGGTAAATAGTATTCAATTTTTACACTTTATTATAAAGCCAAACAGTAACAGCCTTTCATAGTTCCACTGCTAAGTGACTACAGGGCGGGGAGCGTCTTTCAGCATGGGCTGGACAAATGGGTGATTCACTTCCCCGAAGGGATGCGGTGAGAGAGCCTAAGATTTCGTCACGCTACTTAGAAAGGCTTGCAATTTAAAACTTACAAAATTTCTGGAATTTTCCATTTAATATTCAGGACCGAGGTTGATCGTAGGTAATTGAAACTACAAAAAGGGAAACAGCAGATAAGGGGGGGAATGCTATGTACATTTCATTCTATTTTTAGAAAAATGCACCATTTTTAAATCCTAAAAGTTTTAGGCTAATCATCCATGACACAAATTATCACATTTAAAAACACCTCAAAATTAAGGATTCCTAAAAAAATGTCAAGAGAGTGGAGATCAGATAAAAACGAAACAGTGTGACTCAGTGGTTGAGCACTGACCTATAAACCAGGAGGTCATGGTTCAATTCCTGGTCAGGCACATGCCTAGTTGTGGGCTCCATCCCGTGTGGGGCATGCAGGAGGCAGCCAATCAATGATTCTCTCTCATCATTTATGTTTCTATCTCTCTCTCCCTCTCCCTTCCTCTCTGAAATCAATAAAAATATTTTTTTAAAAAACAAAAATAAATAAAACTATGATCTCAACAAAAAGACACTGAATTTTTTTATCTTGATTTTAAACTTGAAGAAACCAATTATATGTTAGGATGCTAATTTACCAACTTTAGTACCTACCATAGGTACTAAAGAAGAAAAATGTCATTTTCCACAAGGCAGAGAGAAAAAGCCAAACGGTGCACTTTAGGATGCAATTGACTCATTACTTGATTATATAATGACAGTCATGGCATCTGTCGCCTACCAGGTTAGTACTTCAAGAATGAGTTTGTTCTGTATTATTGAAAAGAATACTGCCACTGAAATTAACATCATCAGTAAGACAAAAACGAATTTTAAAAATTAAAATGTTTACCCAAGAATTATGATGAATTAAGAACATGTTAGAGGGAAAGTGGAAAGGTGGGTGGGTGAGTGCAAAGAGATCAACCAAAGAACATGTATGCATATATGCATAACCCATGGACACAGACAATAGGGTTGTGAAGGCCTGAGGGGGAGAGGGGGTACTCAGGGGTTGGCTAGAAGAGGTCAATGGGGGGAAAGGGGTGACATAGGTAATACTTTCAATCAAAAAAGAACATGTATTTTTGATATCTGAAATGTCTTTCAAGGATCCTGCCCACCCTCCTCTACATTTTATGAACAAAAGAGAACTTTTCATCTAAATAAGATGTAAAGAAATTGGTATTTGAAGAATTCTTTCCGAAAAACTGAAAGTGAATTTTCGTAATCACTTCTATCATAAACATTAGTAAGGGAATTAAAATTTGAGATTTAAAAGAATCTCTCAAAACTATTCCTACCAACACATATATGTGAATCTCCAATCTTAAATAACCTACTACTAATAAATTTAAAACACTTGAGTTTATACAAATTACTACTGAATACCTTTTAAACTCCTCTATGGGAGAATTTATCTTTAAATGTCATTTTCTATTATCATTGCTATTAGATATAAGAATTGCAACTAAAGTTTCTTTCCATCCTTAAATACAGATCAGTTTCTATTTAAACATGTAAACATGTGTAAGATGCGAGAGATAATGTGCTAGGTCCTAGGAACAAAAATAAATTCTTGCCTGGCCTATGTGGCTTAGTGGTTGAGTGTTGACCTATGAACCAGGAGATGAAGGTTCAATTCTGGGTCAGGGTGCAAGCCAGGGTTGCAGGCTAGATACCCAGTGGGGGATGTGCCAGAGGCAGCCAATCAATGATTGATGTTTCTATCTCTCTCCCTCTCCCTTCCTCCCTGAAAATCAATAAAAATATTTTTAAAAAGTAAGAAATTCTTGATGAACCCAATCTAGTCAGAAGAACAAATGATAAAGTAACAAAGACACATGATTTAGCACTATAATATAGTTACAAGGTACTGAAGAGTTTTTATCTAATTTTCAATTAAACCAAAACATAAACCTACTCCCATAGGCTGTTTGCTGGCAATTATGGGGATACAAGAATAAAATGAATACACTTCAGTGATATTTACACTATTATTACCATCCCAACTTTCCTCTAACTTTATTCTAAGTTCTAGGCCAGTGGTTGGCAAACTCATTAGTCAACAGAGCCTAATATCAACAGTAGGATTGAAATTTCTTTTGAGAGCCAAATTTTTTAAACTTAAACTTCTTCTAACGCCACTTCTTCAAAATAGACTCGCCCAGGCCATGGTATTTTGTGGAAGAGCCACACTCAAGGGGCCAAAGAGCCGAATGCGGCTCGCAAGCCGCAGTTTGCCGACCACGGTTCTAGGCAAACATACATAGGATGCTCTGGTTTTAAGAGAATCCATCATTTTATCAAGTTAATCAAAATATTTACATGCTGTACAAAAGCACCTAGGTTACTTATTAGTGAATATACAATATAGCTACCTATTTTAGAAATCAAACCTTAACCCTTAATAGACATAATCAGAAAAATGCTAATAAAAAAGTATTAAAATAGCCCTAGACTTGGGGGGAAAAAAAACAAACAGAAAAAAACAACAACACAGGAATGTAAAGAAATGCTGAAAAGACTTCTGGGGGGTGTCACCTCACTGGATGAAATGGTTTGACCGCTGCGTGGGCGTGGCATTGGTGGGCGTGGCATTGGTGGGCGTGGCATTGGTGGGCGTGGCATTGGTGGGCGTGGCGTGCCTGCCGTGTGGGCGTGGCATCGGCCAGGGAGGCCTGCCCCTGCAGGCGCTATGTTCCTGCTGTGCAGCAACCACATCCCAGGCCAGAAGTGGATTATGAAGCTGTGGCGGCTGTGAACCATACGAAGCAGAACATGCCTCAGCATTGAGCAGGAATACGGCATGGCCACGCCAGCCACCTGCCAGTCCCTCCCTGTCCCAACCCCACACAGATTACTTGTCAACCAGCTCAGCCACCTCAATGTCACCAAGTGGTAATAATCAGGCGACGCTGCCCTCTGGTCCGGAAACGGAAAACTGACCTCTAGAAAAATGTGAGCCGCTGGACCAGAGTCTTACGAAACAGACAACAAAAGTACGCATACCGCTCTGCATACACAATATCCGGGCTTCAAGCTCTACTACTCTGTATTCTGTTTCTTTTTCTTTAGCCTGATAGGATGATACCACGAATTTCCTGGGTCACGGATGGTGTAAAATTTTGGATTACAGCTGCATAAATGCTACAAACTATGGTTTGAGGGGGGGAAAGCATGCTGCAGGCAGACACAGAGCAACAACAACACAAAAAAACTGCAGCAGAAAGTCATACCACGGCCTGGGGGGGGGGGGGGCGGGCTCAGTGGTTGAGGTTGACCTATAAACCAGGAGGTCAGTGTTCAATTCCTGGTCAGGGCACATACCCGGGTTGCAGGCTGACCCCCAGTAGGGGACATGCAGGAGGCAGCCGATTAATCTCCCTTCCTGGTAAACTGATAAGCCTGTATCATGGTGACCAGCCAGGGCTGCTACAGTCAAGTGTGTGGCTGTACAGTCCTTTCACTACACAAGGAACTGAGCAAAGCAAGTGGTGTAAATATCCAGCCAATATTCCACTAACCACCCGTGTGCCCAAGAGGAAGGGTACCCTTTGGCCTAAGGGTGGCCTCACAAACATGGGTACCCAGATAGCCATTTAGACAAACCAGAAACCGGGGAGTCACCCAGGACACATTTGTCCTCCTATGGCTCCCCACATCCAATCTATCATCAAATCACATTGATTTTATCTAATCAATTTTTCTGCACCATCCACTCTGTCTGTAGCCACAACTGCCACACTACATCGAATCACTGTTACCTCTCACTGGATGGTCGTCTTCCCCCACCATCTCCAGCCCCCTCCAATCTATGCATATAGTGTAATTAGAGTAACTGCTCCTCATTATTCTTGGGGTACAGACCAAGCTCTCCCGGTACACCACTGAGCTTCCAGGCAGGAAGACCCTAGCTCACACTTACCTTCCTCAGAGAAGTCAGTCTTTTCCCATCTAAGTCTAATGCCTCTTACCCACACCATACCACCTCATTTCCTCTTTTAAAAATAATTGTCACAGTTGTACTTTTATATGTTTTTGTGATTATTTGATTTATACCCATCTCTCTCACCAGCCTTGAGCACCTGGTATAGTTTTGCTTACCTCTAACACTCAGCATGGTGCCCAGCCCACAGATACCCATAATTACTCTTTTGGATCAATAAAGAAACATGAAACAACTAATTTTATAGCCAATACCTTAGGAGGAGGTGAGATAAAATATATGATCAAGGACATGAGCACTGAGGAAACTCAAGGGAGAAATTCTTCTGACTGGGTTTAATATGTTAAAGGTGGGGGAGGGACAGGAGAAAAGGCTCTGACTGGGCACAGTTCGGAGCAGGGCATGGCAGGAGTGGTGTGTGGAGCCGAGCCATGCTGGAGAGGAGAGGAAGAACTGGGACAGAGGGGCTTGGAAGAGTTAGTGAAATTTTTACAGTGTAGGTCCAAGAGCTGAGACATGCTCGAATCAAGATTAATTTGGCAGAATGAAGTAAGATACAGGAAGAGGTGGGAGTCATGAACTGTTTCAAAGATGAGGCAGAACAATAACATACCAGGCTTAATAACTGGCCAAATGTAGGCAGGAGAGCAGTTTGGAAAATAAATTTCTGAAGAAGTTGTCCAAGATGGCACCAGAAAGGTAGAACTGTTGGTGGAACAGCCCTTCCGGGTGAGGTGGAACAATATGACATTCATTTACACTTGAAGACAGGAACATAATATTAATTTTATTATGCAGCTAAACAAAATGAGAGCTGAAGCTGTGGTTCTAGTTACTGAAGCATCATGAATGTCTTTCTCCTTGGGAGGACTGGGGGGAAAGGGATGACGAAACTGTACTTCCATTACCAGAGTTTTAACCAAACAGGATTTTAAGAACTTATCCTAAAACAGCTTCTAAGATCTAAGTACTATAAGAGAGGAAATGAAAGCATAAATAGCCTTCTGTTGGTTTGTTTACTTCTTCTGTTTCCTACACACAACCCTACCTTGTGTTTCTCTACACAATGAGAGAAAAGAAAGCAATGAAATTCTAACATTCTCCCGTAATCTTTTCATTTCAGCACGATCACCAGTCAACTGGCCAAAGGCACTGTATAGAGTTAAGGTAAATGCACATTCACTGTGGAAGACTGGCTCACACCAACCTTAAGTAGTACTCACCACACACACTCCCTAGCTATGTGCACAGGTAGCTGATATTCACGAGGAGAATCCATTTATAGGCATTTAAGCATACAAGCTGACTCCTTGTTGCTTTTATGTTCCACTCACCAGCAACTAAAACGTTTTGATAGGGAAAGGACTGGTATAAGAGATTTTGTTTTAAGCTTACAACTAAAACCACAGTCTCTACCTTCTCACAAGCTTGTTGCTAAGAGGTCTTAATATTAAAATCTTTATTTAGTTAGGAGACTAAATAGATTCCAGTTGTTCTATAAAGTTGGAATGCACAGTTAAGTTGACGAGAAAACCAAAATAAGAACTACAAGAAGCAAGGTGTGATGTGTATACAACCACTATATTTACCTATGTACAAATGATACCAGGAGGGATACCTCCTCTTTAAAAAAAAAAAAAATGTAATATTGCCTTGGCCATTGTGACTCAGTTGGCTGGGCATCGTCCCATGCACTGAAAGGTTACCGGTTCAATTCCCGATCAGGGCATATGCCAGGGTTTTGGACTTGGTCCCCAATTGGGGGAGGTGGGTGGGGGACATGCAGGAGACAGCAGGTCGATGTTTCTCTCTCTCCCTCTCCCTCTAAAAATCAATTTAAAATCCTTTTGTAAAGTGTACTATTTAAAATAAGAAAATCCTATATTTTCCAGATTATATAGCCACATTCAGAAAATTAAGTATCAAAGTGGGGGGCGGAGAGGGAGTAACTAACAGTGTAAGTGCCTATTATGGACAGAGCACTGTGCTAGGTGCTTTACATACTAAACACACACACACACACACACACACACACACACTCCTCACAACTACCCCTGAAGTAGTTTCTGCTCATATTTTTTAGATGAGGAAAATGAAATCAAAGAAATTAATTCTCCAAATCAAAACACTATTGAATGGAGAAGCTGGGTGTGTGTTCGTTAATTTTGTCCTGCCTCCAAAACCAACATTGCAGGAGAGAAAGCATGGGTCTTCGCTCCCCATCTACTTTCTGCAGAGCCCTGCACCAAGGGCTAAGATTTGATAAGGGGCAGAAAAACCACCCTACCGCAAGGTAAACTTCCTCTACAAAGAAATCCACAGTGGTGATGGGTTCCTCCCTCCAAAGGGAGTGGGGGAGAAGCTTTTAAAAACAGACACCACAGATCATTGGAACAGAACAGAGAGCCCAGAAATAAACCCATGCCTTTGTGGTCAATTAATATTTGACAAAGGAGGCAAGTACATACAATGGGGTAAAGATGGTCTAGTCAATAAATGGTATTGGGAAAATTGGACAGATACGTGCAAAATTTTATAAAACTAGACCACCTCCTTACACCATACAACAGAATAAACTCAAAATGGATTAAAGACTTAAATGTTAGACTAGAAACCAAAATAATCCTAGAAGAAAACAGGCAGTAAAATCTCAGACATCTGATATATTGCCTTGGGCCAGGGAAACAAAAGAAAAAATAAACAAATGGGACTACATCAAACTAAAAAGTTTTTGCACAACAAAGGGAACTATCAAAAAGTGAAAAGACAACTGACTGAATGGGAAAACATATTCACCAATGATAAGGGGTCATTAACCAAAATCTATAAAGAACTTATAAAACTGAACACCAAAAAACAAACAATCCTATGTAATAAAGAGCTAATATGCTAATTAGATCAAACAGCAAAACGACCTTCCAGATGACCTTCTGGACAACCATTCCGACGACCTTCTGAACGAAGCTGGGGCTGCGAGGGCCAAGCCCCTGCATGAATTTTGTGCATTGGGCCTCTAGTCCAATTAATAAATAGGCAAAAAATGAACAGACACATCTCCAAAGAGTACATAAAATGGCCAGTAGACATGAAAAGATGCTCAATGTCACTAATCATCAGAGAAATACAAATTAAAAGCACAAGGAGATAAATAAGAATTATATCCACAAGGAGATATCCATCACCTCACACCTGTCAGATTGGCTATCATCAATAAATCAACAAGTGTTGGCAAGGCTGTGGAGAAAAAGGAACCCTTGGTTACTTACAATAGCCAAGATTTGGAAGCAGCCCAAGCGCCCATCAGTACGTGAGTGGATGAAAGAGCTGTGGTGCATTTACACAATGGAATACTACTCAGCCGTAAAAGATATAGATATAAGGAAATCATACCTTTTGCAACTGCACAAGTGGATCTGGAGAGTGAAATAAGCCAGTCATAGAAAGATAAATACCATATGATTTCACTTAAATGTGGAATCTAATGAACAAAATAAACTAACAAGCAAAACAGAAACAGCCTCATAGATACAGAGAACAGGCTGACAGCATCAGAGGGGAGGGGAGGGAGATTGTGAGGCTGGGTGAAGGGATTAAGCAAAAACAAAAGCAAACAAACAAAAAAAAAAACCTCACAGATACAGACAACAGATTACCAGAGGGAAATGGGGGTGGGGAAGAGGTAAAAGAGGGTAAAGGAGTGATGGAAGGAGACCTGATTTGGGGTGGCAAATACACAATATACAGGTGGTATATTACAGAATTGTACACCTGAAACCTATATAATTTTATTAACCAATGTCACCCTAATAAATTCAATAAAAAACTTTAAAAATCCCCAGGAAGGTGAAAAATATCTGACAAGTTCACAAGGAACTGTTGCTAAACCAAATGCCTTTCAAATGAGCAGGGTTTTTTTTTCTCACCCAAACCCACCTTTCCAAATAAAATACACTCTTTAAAAATTGTAATTACCTGAGAAATGTTGTTCCAAGAGAAAATCATGCTAAGAAATATTCCCGTTACATAGAAAGCTACACAAAAGAATTGTGATACAATGAAGTAGTCCCTGCTATAATTACTGTATATGCGGAACAGCCACAATATAATCTCTTGGTAAGAAACACCCTCGCCACTATAACTAGTAAATCCCATCCTTTCCCAAACAAATGCCCAAGTATAACTATGTCGAAAAATAGGAGGAAAATACTTCACCGTAAGGGACTTAGACTTACTTGGGGAAATAAAAGGAGCAGTCCTCAAATAAAGATACTAAGAATATAAGACTTTCTACAGGTTAATGGGTGTCTGAAAAGCTGGCCCTCTGAGCTGTGGTCTTTTCTATCATGACTACATTCACCAGGACTTTAGTGAGTACTCAGGACTGTACTCCCTCATGGGCATTTTACATGCGCTGGCTATCTCACACACATAAGAACTCAAACATGGCTGCTGCTTATGAAGATACATTAACTGCAGCTATTTTATTTTATCTAAAGTCTGCTGGTCAAGCTGCAGCTATAGATCTATTGCTATCACATAAGATATTCTGAATTACCTCAAGTTTATGTCTGCATGCATATGTGTGCTCACTTTCCATCAGCCTATTTTCCGGCCCAAATATACATTATTCACGAACTTCACTCTGCTCAAATTCAAACGAACATATTGTTCTAATCTGTGAAGCCAGCCCTCCATTTCTGGAAACGATCGCCTTCTCAGGCAATGACAGACTTGCGGAAACTGCAAACCCATCGTCCTCCTTATCATCCCAGCTGTCCGCTCAGAGTGCGTGCGCCAGGCACTGGTGTCTCTTCCGAAACTGAGCCTGGAGAACTTGAGTAGCTTTCCTCAGATCACGTGGTCCGGTGAGCGTCTGAGAATGAGGTTCTAACTCCAGAACCCACGCTCTTAACTGTTAGGTTATACTGCCTCCAATGGTTATCGACAGCAGAGCTAGCATTTGACAACTTTCATATTTATAGACCGTCTGATCCGTTTACACAGGCACCTCACCAGCATCAAGGCTGGCAAAGTTTTTAAGTTTCTAAAACTATTCGGTCACCTGATGTGACAGCATCTCATTGTGGTGGGCCCACACAATCTCCTAATTCTGTGGTCCCGACTCCTCTGGGTTTGATGCTGTCTTCATCTAGTTCCAGTTGACACATATATGGGACCTTGGTTTTCGTCAGGTCAATACGTTGTCTCGCCCTAGCTGGTTTGGCTTAGTGGAGAGAGCGTCAGCCTGCAGACCCAAAGGTCCCAGGTTTGATCCCAGTCAAGGGCATATACCTCGGTTGAAGGCTTGATCCCTGGCCCTGGTCCAGGGCCAGTATGGGAGTCAACCAATCCATGTGTCTCTCACATTGATGTTTCTTTCTCTCTGTCTCTTCCCCCTTAATTCCATTCTCTCTAAAAACTGATGGAAAAATATCCTCGGGTGAGGATTAACAAAATAAATAAGGCTCCACGGCCTCATAAAATATATATATGAGGCTTGGCTCAGTGGATAGAGCATCGGCCTGCGGACTGAAGGGTCCAGGGTTCGATTTCAGCCAAGGGCACATGCCTGGGTTGCGGGCTCGATCCCCAGTGGGGGGCATGCAGGAGGCGGCCGACCAGTGATTCTCTCACATCACTGATGTTTTTCTCTCTCTCTCTCCTTCTCCCTTCCACCCTGAAATCAATAAAAAAAATATTTAGAAATATATATACCGTACTTTCCGGCGTATAAGACGACTGGGCGTATAAGATTTTCCTGGGTTAAAAAGTCGTTTTACACGCCGGAAAATACAGTAGTCCAATATATCTAACCCATTATATCTAATCCCATCAATATAGTCCAATATACTGTATTTTCCGGCGTATAAAACTTTTTAACCCAGGAAAATCTTATACGCCCAGTCGTCTTACACGCCGGAAAGTACGGTATGTGTATGTGTATACACACACACACACACACACACACACACACACACACAGAGTCTCAGCAGAGCATCAAATGAAAAGTCCCATGACCTGTCAGCCAGCACATGCCTACTACAGAACATCCACTGGCTGGTACCATAAGATGGACACTTCTAGAAATGTCCTAGACACAATGTGTGAAGGTGCAAAACTGCCAACGTGGTTGGAAAGAGGCTAAAGCAAGCAATCACCAAGTATCAATTCAGTCTTTAGCTTCCCCCCTAACCTCTAGCTATGAAACACAAACAAGTCAGAAAAGAAGCCCACTTCACCCTTCACCTAACCCATGACGTGGCTGAGAGCAGAATGTGAGAGAGGATCCTAGAAGTCAGTGCAGCATGGGGCTGGAGAGGAAATGAAAGTTAACTCGGCTGTCAGCTCCTTCAAGTCCTGCCCTATTTCTTATTCTCATTTTCTATGACCTCCCCACCCCACCCAACAGTAGAGAGAAGGCTCTTAGGAAGCAAACAGAGGAGTTGGGACATATTCCATAGCAATGAGGAAGAGGAGACGCTGGTTACAGCACAAAAGATTATCCTAGCCCTTGCGGGGGGGGGGGGGGGGGGGGAGAATAAAACAGGACCTATCACATTGTCCTGGCTCACCCCGGTGACTAAAAACAGTTAAAATATCAATATTTGGCAATTTTGAAATCACCTCAGTTCTTTTGATGGTCATGTAATTTATTGATGAAATTATAATATTTGGTTATACCGCCTAAGACATAGGAATCTATGTGATAAAACAGAGGTTTTGTTACATGCTACATTTCGTTATAACCTAAATCCACACTGTCATGTGGCAACCACTCCTTATTTAACCACATGACACAAGGGGAAATCCAGAAAACCCTGACCAAGATACCACGAGCAAAATGTTCTACAGGTAGTTGCCATAATCACACTTTCCATCTTTTCTTTTCAAGATGTTAATAACTAATTGCTCACAAGTTGCAGCTGTGATGCCAAGAAAGGCGTTATCTACCATCTTTATTTGAAACCTCCAGTCATACTAACAGACACCAAGGCTCTCAAATCTTTACACCTCTCACTTTCATATTCTCTTTACTAAGATACAAATAAATACCCTGGCCGGTTTGGCTCAGTGGATAGAGCATCAACCTGCAGACCCAAGGGTCCCTGGTTCGATTCCAGTCAAGGGCATATGCCCCGGTTGCAGGCTCGGTCCCCAGTGGGGGGCGTGCAGGAGGCAGCCGATCAATGATTCCCTCTCATCACTGATGTTTCTACCTCTCTCTTCCTTTCCCTTCCTCTCTAAAATCAATAAAAATGTATTTTAAAAGCAAAAGATACAAAGCAAGCTATGACAATATTAACTGCTCTTTTTAAAAATTTTTGATTGATTTGAGAGAAAAGGAGGGAGAGGGAGGGAGGAGGAAGAGGGTGAGAGGGTGAGGGTGAAGGAGGGGGGAGGAAGGGAGGGAGGGAGGGAGGGAGGGAGGGAGGGAGGGAGGAAATGGGGGAGGGAGAGAGAGAGAGAGAGAGAGAGAGAGAGAGAGAGAAGCATCGATTTGTTGTCCCATGTATTTATGCATTCATTGGTTGATTCTCGTATGTGCCCTGACCAGGAACCGAACCTGCAACCTAGGCGTATCGGGATAACACTCTAACCAACTGAGTTACCCAGCCAGGGCAATAACTGGTCATTTTAATGAATGACTGATATGTGCCAGACAATGAAGGAGGTACTATTATTAACCTCCATTTTGTAACAATTATGTTACCAATTGAGGCATGAAGATTAACTTGCCCACGGCCCCCAAAGCAGTTGGAACTAAGTGTTGGAACTAAGCTTTTAACCCAGGCTGTCTGACTCTTGGCTTTAGCCTCTATGCCAGGCTATCTTTCTGCTCTGTGATTATGCACTTAAGGAATCTTCATACTGCTATCACTTTATCTGAAGTTTTTCTTTTTTTGTGGTTGGTGGAGGAGGAATCTTGGACATCACTATAAAAGGGCTACATGTGTGTCTGGAGAAGTCTGCCTACCCTGTATTCTTTCCATACTGGCCTCACACTATCTCATGCAAATTCCTCTCAAAGTATCCTAGATACAAAAAAATTAAAGGCAACCCTTCCTTGCTTTATATCACTGAGTAATAAGACTTTAAAACTTCTTATAAACAAGAACCACTGATTTTACTACTTTTGCACATGTACAATATAGGCGCTAGCTCATATTAAGCTCAGAATCTATACTCAAATACTTGATTGTTGGTTAAATCAGGCTTTTAGTGCTTAGCAGTACATTTCTTGTTTCACTGTGAGTTTTATAGATTCTGGCATCACTCTGGTGGAACAGTCTTGGTGACACTGCTTTATGGTACCCAATGTGTTGACAGCAGTCTGGCAGATTAACACTATAAAACGTCACCCACTGTCTGCTTATATTAGGCCCAGTAGCCAAGCAGAGTTATGTTGAAATACCTGATTCATGAGTCCATCAATGCTGAACTCACAACGTAGGAGCAAGGTGTATCAGAGGTGGCACCAGGTGTGATTAAAGTAACATATGGCTGCAAAAGCTTTCTGCTATAGATTAGAAGCTTAGATTCCAATTTCAGATGCATTCAGGTTATTCTCCTTTTTGAAACAAAACTGAAAAATACAAATGACTGCAACTGAAGTTGGTTTGCTTTTTTTCTTTTTAAGCTGATTTTTAGGGGGGTGGGGGAGGAGGAAAAGAGACATCAATTTGTTGTTCCACTTCTTTATGCATTCATTGGTTGATTCCTGTATGTCCCCTGACCAGGGATCAAACCTAAAGGTTTTTGTTGTTATTTTTTTACTCACTACTATATTTCATTGATTCTAAGTCATACTTTTGATACATTTCAATATATCAGAAATAAGGCCTATCTTACAATTGGTACCATCTGAGATTTGACTAAGTACAATAACAAAATGTATTTGCATATATTCGGGATTCTATGGTTTTCAAGTTTTATGTTACCATCAACCCATCCTATCTAATAATAGACAAATATGCAAATTGACCATACCTCCGACACACCCACAAGCCACGCCCACCATCCAATCAGAGAGAGCATGCAAATTAACCCAAACCAAGATGGCTACAGCCACAGAGAGCAAGGTTTCCTAGGTAACAGAGGAAGCCAAGCTTTCTGCCTGCCCTTGCCAGGCCTAAGCCTCCACTCAAGCTACAAAGTTTCAATTATAGAAGGTAAACAAATTCAAACAAATGGCGGCAGAATGGAGCTTGAGAGAGCAGGCCAGGGTTGCCCCTGGCAACAGGGGAAGCAAAGCTTTCCACAGAACCTGGCCAGGCCCACCCGCTTAAGGCAACAAAGTTTCAATTATAACACCAACACAAATGGCTGCGGGCCTCGGAGGGAGCCCCAGGCTTGGCTCTGCTCCAGGCTACAAAGTTTCAATTGTAGAAGGAAAATAAATTCCAGATACCAGGGCCTCCGCTTGGGTTGCCAGGGGGCGTGGTCGGCCTGCAAACCACCACAGGCCCCTTGCTCAGGCCGCCCCATGCCCCAAGGGAACCCCCACCTGATCCGGGATACCCTTCAGGGCAAACCAGCTGGCCCCCACCCCTGTACCAGGCCTCTATCCTATCTAATAAAAGAGTAATATGCAGATTGATCATCACTGCAACACACAATATAGCTGCCCCCATGTGGTCAAAGATCCTGCCCCCATGTGGACACAAGATGGCCACCACAAGATGGCCAGCAGGAGAGGGCAGTTGGGTGGCACCCGGCCTGCAAGGGAGGGCAGTTGGAGGTGATCAACCCTGCAGGAGAGGGCAGTTAGGGGTGACTAGGCCGGCAGAGGAGGGAAGTTGGGGGCAAACAGGCTGGCAGCAGAGTGGTTAGGGGGAGATCAGGCTGGCAGGCAGAAGCGGTTAGGGGCAATCAGGAAGGCAGGCAGGCAAGCAGTTAGGAGCCAGCAGTCCTGGATTGTGAGAGGGATGTCCGACTGCCCATTTAGGGAACCGACGGCCCACCGGGATCGGGCCTAAACGGGCAGTCGGACATCCCTCGAGGGGTCCCATATTGGAGAGGGTACAGGCTGGGCTGAGGGACAACCCCCCTCCGTGCACAAATTTCGTGCACCGGGCCTCTAGTTTATTCATAATTAACTGGAAACAATGTTAACAACTTGTCTGTTTTTCCTTTTCTTAGCCTCCTGTTTGCTACAGAAGATGTAATAAAGAATGTCTGAGGTAAATGAAAGGTAGCATCATTTCCAGGAGACAAAGCTTTGAAGCTCTCTTACTGTAAGTGCAAAGCTGCTACCCTCCTGTGAAGAAAATGTAGCTTGAGCTTTCTGCAGCCTGTGTGCAGCCCAAATGCGTTTCTTCTATGAGAAAGACACCATTGCCAGGTGAAAGGGTTCCAGATGCTGAAGTCTTCCTCCCAGCTTACATCAACTGACTCCAAGACACACTAAGCCTTTTAACTCAAGCTGGAAAGTCTCAAGGGTTTTCTCCTCCAACTCCCAAATATCAAAATCATGCTCACATATTTAAACAATTAGGTGAGATGTACAGAAGCTAGCACTAAATATGTCTGAAATTTGAGTGCCAAATGTGCAGTCAATATTAACCAAATTCAGATTTTATCTATAGAAAATTTTAAAAACATGACTGTGTTCTTTGACTTCTTTTTTAAAAAAAGAGGGGGGCTTTTAAATCAAGAAAATAAAATTTTGGGGATAGAAAAAAATAAGCCAAATACTGCTTACATTATATACAAAAAAAAAAAAAGGAAAAAAATCCTACGAAGAAAAGTTGGGAGTATGTTTCAGAAATATAACTAGTTAAAATTGCTTTTTAAAAAATGTACCTGTCTCAACTACAAAATACTGAAAAACTGTCAAGAGTCCTTCCATCCATATATGGTACCAGATGGCATCTTGGACTGGCTACTGCAGTTTTTCCAGATAACAAAAGGCCAGGTGAAAGGGTTCCAATTTTTTTGCCTTTCAGTTTAAAATTTTTTTAATTATTAGAAAATAAAGATTAAAATAAAAGCCACCTGCAATTCAAATAAATAACATGTACTGAATGCTGCCATGCAACAACCCTGTGTGAAGAAGTACTTTAGATGCACTGTTGCACAAATCCAAACAAGCTTAGGAGATAAGTATTGTTATCACCCCAGTTACAGCTGAAGAAACTGAGTCTTAGATAAGTTTAAAAACCTGCTGATCATCATAGAGCTAATAAGTCACTTGTCCAGTCACACAGCTAGTAAGGGGTTGGGAAGGGATTCAAACCAGGCCTGTTTAACTCTGGGATCAAAGCTTTTAACTAAGTGAAATTGCCATTCCCTGAAACTGCTCATTTTAAAAATGTTCAGGGTGAGGGAAAAGTAGTTCACAGTTGTTTGTAAAGGAAATAATACAATAACTAATAAATAATAATGCAAGAATAAACTCTGTTCCTCATACAACTATAAACCTACTTTTGCCCACCCCTGTGTTTTTCCTACGCTCTTCCTATGCTTATAATTTAATATTTATAAAATTGGAACCAGTTAATATATTATTTTGTGCTTACTCTTTGTTTTCCAAAAACATGGTTTGTGATGCCTCATGATAGTCTAACGTGTGAGTACAGCACAAATTTAACCATTCCCAGTTTCTCACTGCCAGAAAAAAAGGTCGTGATTTCTTATTCATAACAGTTGAGTGGACTTCAGGGGTTTTCTTAAGATAGATGACTGATATAACTGAATAGCCATTTAAAAAGGTCTCAATACATATATTCCCTAATTTATTTCCAAAATATTTGTACTTACTGAACTCTGGACAGCAGAGAGCATGCAAGTCTCATTATATTCTGGAAGCAACAAAATTATTTTTAAATCTTCACTAATTTGATTAGAGAATTATCTCGCTTTAATTTGCCTTTCTCTTCTTACTCCATAATTTGGAAATTTTCGTGTTTATTGGCAATTAATTTTTTTCTATACATTACTTATTTATAACCTTTACTGGTTTTCTACTGGGCTGCAACTGCTTCTCTACTGCATTCTCTCAGAGAATATGTTGATGTGCCTTCTTAATAGACCCATACCCACACATTACAGCAGATGATGTATGAAACATGAGACAGTTCTTCATAATGTTGGAATTCACACATTCACAAGAAAGTTGAACTAGAATAAACTGATCAACTTCAATTTGTAGTAACTATATTTATGTAGCCTTCTTACATGCTCCTAACCAAATCATCATTGTAATGTTTTTACTCTGAAAGAGTAATATTAGTATTCTACAGAATTCTGTCTTATTATTCTGTGTCCATGTTGTAAAAACATTTACAAAAGTAAAGTCAAATTGAATGTGAAAATAGTCCCAAAATCATTTTTTGTAAGATCCTGGTTTATATATTTTTTCTTATTTTTTAATAAATCTTTATTGTTCAGATTATTACAATTGTTCCTCTTTTTTCCCCCCATAGCTCCCCTCCATCCGGTTCCCACCCCACCCTCTGCCCTTACCCCTCCCACCACTGTCCTCATCCATAGGTGTACAATTTTTGTCCAGTCTCTTCCCACACCCCCCACATCCCTTTCCCGCTGAGTATTGCCAGTCCACTCCCTTTCTATGCCCCTGATTCTATTATATTCACCAGTTTATTCTGTTCATCAGATTTTTTATTCACTAGATTTTTAGATTCACTTGTTGATAGATATGTATTTGTTGTTCATAATTTTTATCTTTATTTTTTTCTTCTTCTTCCTCTTCTTAAAGGATACCTTTCAGCATTTCATATAATACTGTTTTGGTGGTGATGAACTCCTTTAGCTTTTTCTTATCTGTGAAGCTCTTTATCTGACTTTCAATTCTGAATGATAGCTTTGCTGGGTAATCTTGGTTGTAGGCTCTTGCTATTCATCACTTTGAATATTTCTTGCCACTCCCGTCTGGCCCGCATAGTTTCTGTTGAGAAATCAGCTGACAGTTGTATGGGTGCTCCCTTGTAGGTAACTAACTGTTTTTCTCTTGCTGCTTTTAATATTCTCTCTTTGTCTTTTGCTCTTGGCATTTTAATTATGATGTCTTGGTGTGGTCCTCTTTGGATTCCTTTTGTTTGGGGTTCTCTGCGCTTCCTGGACTTGTAAGTCTATTTCTTTTACCAGATGGGGGAAGTTTTCAGTCATCATTTCTTCAAATAGGTTTCCAGTATCTTGCTCTCTCTCTTCTTCTGGCACCCCCATAATTCGGATGTTGGTACACTTGAAGTTGTCCCAGAGGCTCCTTACACTATCTTCATATTTTTGGATTCTTTTTGCTTTTTGCTTTTCCGGTTGGGTGTTTTTTGCTTCTTTATATTTCAAATCTTTGACTTGATTCTTGCAATCCTCTAGTCTGCTGTTGGATCTCTGTATATTATTTTTTATTTCAGTCAATGTATGCTTAATTTCTAGTTGGTCCTTTTTCATATCCTCGAGGGTCTCACTAAATTTATTGGCCTTTTCTAGAAAATTCTTGAAAAACATAACCGTGGTTTTGAACTCTATATCCAGTCGTTTGCTTTCCTTCATTTCTTTCATTTGTGACCCGTTTCTTTGTCTCCGCATTTTGGCTGCTTCCCTGAGTTGATAGAGTGGCTTTGTGTGCTAGGTGTCCAATAGGGCCCAGTGGCTCAGCCTCCCCAGTTACCTGAGGTGGACACTCTTGGTGCACCCCTTTGTGGGCTGTGTGCACAGTCTTGTTGTAGTTAAGCCTTGATTGTTGTTGGTATCACTGGGAGGAATTGACCTCCAGGCTAATTGGCTGTGAGGATCAACTGTGTCTACTATGGGAGAATTTCTGTGCTGGAGACACCCTTATGAGACAAGACTTGCTTCAGTGGGGCTTTGGTGCTCACTGAGTCTGCCCCGAGTGTGTCCCTTATGGATCTGAGGAGTTGTAATCTGGATGGTCCCACTCTGATCCCTGGGTACACTGGCTCTTGGATCTCCAAGGAGGTGCTAATTTAGCCTCTGCCTGAGGCCACCCAGCAGGAGCTACGGAGAGATCTGCAGATTTCTCTTCTTTGCTTGGGTTTTGGAGGTGCCCAGATGAGGCCCAGCTGTGAAGCAATGCAAGCTGCTGCAGGGCCTTGGGCCTTCTTTTGGTTGTTCTGGGTCTCACCGACTCAGCTGCAGTTTGTTAGGTAAGTTTAAAATTCAAAGGACCAGGTCATTCATATGCAAAAGCCTCTGCGCTCAGCTTGGATACGACGGAATCTCATGGCAGAGCAAACAGCTATGACTTCGTGGGGCGGGATCACAGGGTGGGGCAAACAGCGATGGCTTCCCATCAGCCCTGCCCTAAGAGGCCCCTGGTTCTCAGTGTCCTGCAGTAATCGCTGCAAGCACCTCTGAAAGAAAGCTGCCCTCGAGTTTCGCCCGCTGCCAGACAGTCCAGTTTCTCCCCATATGAGTCTGGGTCCCCAAAGTCTTGCCCGGAACTGGAGTTCAGAGGGTCGGGAGCTTTTGTCTCCCTCCTGATTGAGAAAGCCAGCCGCGCACTCAGTTGCCCGTCCTCTCAGCGCGTGCGCGCCTCCGCCTCTATACCTCTGCCTTCCACAGCTCGTGTAAGTCTCAGTGTGCTTTTCTCTTTCCTTCTAGTTGTAGAATTTCCACTCAGCAGCCTTCCTGTGGTTCTGGATGATGTACATTTTGTCTTTTAGTTGTAGTTTTGAAATTGTTTTGCAAGGCAGCAGTTTAGGTGTTTGTTTACCTATGCCGCCATCTTGGTTTCTCTGTTTATATATTTTTTAAAAGGTTTAATATTTTGCTATTTCTTGATTCACAAACTGTACAACTTCATCATGAAATAGCTTTATTATGGAACCCTTCTAATTGATTTTTTTTAACCTTTTCATACGTCTTACTCTTCTCCAATGTGTTCTGTTTTTTTAATTCAATCTAAGTTCAAAATATGGAACTTAAGTTCTCTTAAAGCCATTCTCAGCTCCACGCTGGAGCCCTTGAAAGGATAGGCTACTCATCCCGCCCACCCCGTGCCTCTCCTCTCCTCTTCAAATCTCCCTGCCATAGTCAGAGCTCCTCTGCCTGTTGGCTGGGCTATTTCGACAGCCTCTGACATTTTGCCTCAGTCCCTCTTCAAGTGCAATCCAACACATGTTGCCAAACTAACCTTTCAACTCCATTTCCATCACGTAATGTAAGTTGGGATCTTACTCTGCCTAAACTTCCAATTTCGCCACAGCCCACCCTCACCCGGGCCCTCTCCTCCTGGCTAACTCTGATCCTCCCTGAGCCGGCCGTCCCAGGAGGCTGAAAGGAGGAGGGGGCGGAGTGTCCCTCTGCAGCTCCCACTCTCCCTAAGAGGACACTGGGGCGAAGGTCCCTTCCCTGACCCCTGCAGGTTGCTCTGGGCTGTTTCCTGCCAGAACCGTTGGCTCACAGTATCGCCATGATTTTGTTCATATTATTTTTCAGTTCCTCCACCCTATCAAAAGAGAGTGCAAGTCATACTTCCTAATTTATTTCTCCACTGCCAAGCCCTGCACTAGCCGCGCCCCGTCCCTACTACTGTGCCAGCATCACACCTTTAGCACTTCACACTGTGCCACTCTGTTCCACACCCTCACCTATGTGTTAATGTTCTTAGCATATCCCACAGAATCTCAGCAGTTATCATTTTACATAAGCACCCCCTTCACAAACATTAAAGTCATATCAAAATGATAGCAAGAATATTCTAAAGGTCTGTACACTCATAATTCTTTCTTCTCCATCTTTGAGAAGAGTTAATAAAATAACTTTCACCAGGTACATACATGTTTCTAAAAACAGAAACAAAACAAAAAATTATTATGAGCCTTACACAAAAATTGCCATTTACTCTTCAAAGGCGTAAATCCAAAAACATTATTGAACTTTTTCCTTGTCATTACTAGCCACATCTTTGCATTCGTTAAAGCAAGCCCTCCCTAGAACTGGCCTGCATCAGAGCGCACTCAACATGAATCTGGATAGGTCCGTTCTTCCCTAACCCCTTCGTGAACGCCTGCCGTTCCACCAGGTGTGTGCCGGACTCCAGTGTCACCGAATGGTCGGTCCCTCAGTGCTAACACCACCCACTCCAGTACAGCTCACTTCAGCAAGAGATTCCCTCCCAAAACCATTCCAGTTGCTAGTTTAAGTTTTCTCTCCGGCACAATATTATAACACAGACATTACTGCACACTGACCTACAAAAGTAGCAGATTAACCCACAGTGCACTCAGAGTAACTAATCAAAACAATGCTCCGATGGGGAAATGTTCCAATCGCTGCCAGGAACATGGTGATGGGGTCTGAGAAGGCCAGACTAACTCGCACCTCTTCTTCCACCCACGTTCTGAAGCAGCTGGGAGACAGCCAGGCAGGGGGTGGTACCTGTCACTGCAGAGGCAGGGAGGGGACAGGCCTCAGGTGCAGGGCAACCTCACACCACCTGAGACACAGCTGCAACACTGAACCCAGGCGGTCCTGCCGCACGCAGAGGCCTCTCCCATGGCGGCCCACAAGCCTGGCCCACGAGGAGCAGAGCCGGGGTAGGCCCCTCTCTGCAGGCAGCCGTGCCCCAGAGGAGGGCTGAGGGGCAGGAGCCCCAGCAAGCTCATAGTCAGAGTGGTGAGGCACCAGCTGCAAAAGAGAGGGAATCTCGTCACTGCCCTGCTCTCCACTGCAAATGACGACGACAGCAGTGGCCTTGCAGGCCTGGGACGGTGCCCCAGCAGCCAAGCAGGTGTCAGGGAGGGTGCAATGCGCCAGAGGAACAAGGATGCCAGGGCACAAGGACACTTCTCCCACTGAAGAGAAGGAGCGTGCAGTGCAGTGAGGTCCAGGATGCAGGAAGCCGGGGACAGAGGACATCAGGCTTGAGATGGGGAGCTGAGGTTCAAGAAAAGTGCTGTGCTTGGCGTTACGGGCTTTCGTTACGCTTTCAAGAAAGAAGGTGGTGTTAGGAAGACTTCAGATTTTAGACAAGGTGGGAACATTCAGGACAGACGTTTGGGGGAGATACTGAAAATAAAAATACAGATTTAGGAGTTAGTCACATGGAGCTGAAGCTGTGGGCCTGAGGTAGCCCCCAGACAAGGCCAAGGTGAAAACCCTGAGCGCAGGCTGTGTTTAGGAAGAGGAGGAATAAGGAGCTGAGAGCGCGTGGGAGGGAAGGCCCAGGACCCCGATGATGCCTCTGTGCCGAGGCCTGGGAGATAAGTGTCAAAGAGGATGGGGTGGTTTGTGAGGAACAAACCCGAAAGGAAGGGAGAAGCAGAGCTGAGAAAAGAGCCCCATGTGTGGACTTCCTCCCACCTTCCACCTGACATCCTGTCTGTTAGGTAGGATTATGCTACCAAGTCCTCAAAAACGGCAGTAACCCACTCACCAAACTACCTTTAGATGATTCCCATTTCAAACATGTCACATGCCCTTGGAAATAATACTGGCTTGAAATGGGTTGCCCCAAAAGTGTTGCTGATGCATATTAAACCAATTTGTTTTTCGTACCACATAAACTAGAACTACACAGAAAACCAGTTTTTGATTATTCTGTGGCAGTAATGAAATCTGTGACAAATAAATGCAAAACATGCTGTTCTCCATCACTGTTATCACCGCCTTTAAAGAGGACTAGGCGTTCAAGCCCTTGACCTTTTGTCCATCTTTACCTTTTATATTAATTGGTATTTCACTCATTTATGTGTAAAAAGAGTAACATTACTTGCAAATTCAGAAGAAATATTCTAAGAATATATGAGTTACCACTTTGCTAAGTGTTTATTTTCTATTTCCACAGTATGTTCATTGTGTAACTAACATATTGGCCTCAACATGTGGCTTTTTAAACTTCAGAAAACATCAGAAGCACCTAGATAAAAGTTCAGCTTCTAGATAGCCCACAGAGATTTTAATGCAGTAAAACTGGTGTGGGGGTGAGGAATCTGCATTGTTAACAAGTATTCCAGATGACTGTGTTGATTCTAAGGCCTGATAAATCTCTATTTTATTAGTCATTCTCTCTCTCTCTTTTTTTTTTTTATTCTCACCTGAGGATATTTTTTCCATTGACTTTTTTTAGAGTAGAGGGGAAGGAGGAAGGGGGAAGAGATACATCGATTGGTTGCCTCCAGTTCGAGCCTGCAACTGAGGTATGGTGCCCTTGACCAGGAATCGAACCTGCGACCCTTTTGTCTGTGGGCCGATGCTCTAACCACTGAGAAAACTGGCCAGGCCTATCAGTAATTCTCTTATTACCAGATGAACTTTTTAAATAATTACATAAGATCCTCAAAATCATCTGTCAGACCCATTGTGTAGGTCCCTTGAAGAAAACAGATGGAAAAGCTAGCTGAGTCCAGCTCAGCTTTCTACTTAAACACCAATGGATGCATTATATCTGCAAAGCAACCTCGTACCTCCGAGTCCTGGGAGGGGGAGGGAGGGGAGATGAGAACACGGTTGAAAAGCTGCAGGATCAACGCAGCAGGCCAGGCTTAGGGCTGCCTGTTCCCTCCTCCCCAGCAACGACAAGGAGCAACTACTCCGTTAGCTTTCTGTCCAAGAACCCACGGACAAGCATTTTCTGTGCAAATGTCTCCAAACAGTGAAAAAAGGGAAAGCTGGGGTTCCTTTCACAAAACGGAACATTGGAGGAGTAAGAGCTACACAAGAAGATTTCACAGGGATATAAATGAACACTGAATGCTTTGAATCAACAAGGCTAGTGTGGGTGGAACGAATCAGAGCGCTTACAGTTCGAGAGCTAGCCCAAACGATCTGTCTTGGAGGAAGAAAGGTAGTCGAGAGTCGTTTTCAGTCTACCGAGCGACTAGTAGTACCAGTAGTAGTAGTAGTAGTAGTAGTAGTATTGCAACGATCCACAACGGATAATGCCAACGGTGTGGGCATTTCCCTACGTTCCAAAAAGCCTGAGCATAGAGAATGCTAGTCGGGCCTCAATATCAACCATGTGTGAGCCACAGCCTCGGCTTCTGTGCAGGACCTAACAGGACACTGCCTTTTGTTCACCACACCCAGGCAGTGCCACGAGGACGCCCATACTCCAGCGGCAGCACCACGGCCCTGCCGGCCGGCCAGCAACGCAGTCCCAGCAGCCGCACCACCCGTGGGCTCAACCGCGCGGGGAAATTACCTACGTCGCTGCCACCGCCGTGTTGTGTCCTCATTTGACAGCACACAGACAGAGTCTCCTTATCCTGTGAACCCGAGCGACGAAACGGAACTAGCCACAGGTTCCTTATAAACTCAAAGTTTGTTTCAGACACCAGCCCAGATTTTTTTTTTTTTAATGAGAGGGAAAACGGAAAACTTAAAATGCTAATTCTGGTGATGAACTTGGCTCTGAAACTTTATACATCAAGACAAAAATTAAGGCCCTAGCCAGGTAGCTCAGTTGGTTAGGGCATCGTCCCGATTCGCCATGGTTGCGGGTTCAATCCCAGTTCAGGGCACATTAAAAAAAAAAATCAGCCAGTGAATGCATAAATAACTAGAACAACAAATCAATGTTTCTCTTTCTCAATGTCTCTCTCTCTCTCCCTTTCCTTCCGTCCCTCCCCCTCTCTCTAAAAATCCATTTTAAAAAAAAGACAAAAATTAAAATTTTAAGTGCACCAAAAATAGCAAAATTTAAGTTATAACTAGAAGCTCACTGTACTCAAGCTAATTGACATCTTGTTCAATTGTGAAGGGGGAAAAAAATTATAAACCTGTACAAAATCTAGAAATATATCATCAAAGAATATGAAGCTAAGCAGTATTCAGATTGGGATTTTATCTCTTTTTAAAAGACAGAAGCTCGTGATTTCTATTTTGGAGTTCCATCCCTATTTAAGCCACGTATTACGACTACAGCCTATCCTGATTTGAGTCCCAACTCCACCACCAATAGCTGTGCTCTGAGGCACATTTATTAAACCATCTCTAAAACGCCATTTCCTCACCCATAAAGTGGCGATCACTGTTCCAACCTCACCATTTTGATGAATCCTACTTGGATACTTCGTGAAAACCAGCATGTAAATAGTTTCAGCAAAACGCAAACTCACATAAAGACCATGCTCCACAAGTGTCAGCTATCGAGATCAAGTCCTACAGTCACTGTCATTTTGATTTTAATAACAACTTTTCAAATTTGTAATATGGAAGGATAGCACAGAAACTCCCATATGCCCATAGTCATCAACTGTTGATACTCTGCCCCCGTTTTCATTTCTCCCTAAGAATCCCTTGTAATTGACAATGAAACAGAATAGCATGAAATGAACGCTGTCCGCGCCCCATCGCTGCCACATTCACGCCAATGGGGACAGCAGAGGAGTTCCGAGGGAGCCGCCCAGCCTCGCTGCCCTTCCAGAAGAACCTCCCCTCACCCTCTAGTTGCGACTCAAATCTGAGATCCCAACCCCAAAGCTACTCTCAGTGGAGATCCCATCTTCTCTCTTTCTTCAGCAACAAACAAAATGTGGAGGGGAAAGGACTGGATCAAGTGTTCTTTGAGAACTCTTTGTACCACTCTGGTCTACGCAGGAAAGGTCGAACTTTCCAGAAGGATTGAATACGCCCTACCCGATTGTCTAGGACAGCGTCACCCATTTTTAAAGAACTGCAGGTTTGGGGGGAAAAGAGGAATGATTGGTTCATTCGAAAGACACTCACAATCCAGTTAGGAGATGAGCATCTTCGTAGCTAGAGAACTGCTCCCGAAAATTTGCAAGTGTTTAGTACCTGGGTTGTCTGAATCACCTCCGTGTGACTAAGAGGATCAGGAGACAACACCTAGTGACACCCCAGAACAAAGACACATGCAGATATTCACTGACGTCTACTCTTGAGAAAACGTGATGCAGCCAATCACCATTGTAGGCCACTCATTCTTTCCTAGCCATAATCTGAGGTTAGGGGACCTTTCTAAATTAATAACAAAATCAAGATATGTGGTTTGTTAAGTTCCATGATTAAGAGTGAGCTAGTAACTACTCAGCAAATATGCCTGACGCTATACCAAGTACTTCAGGTCGAGTACGTCCTTTAATCTTCCACCGTCATTCCGGGCGACTGATAATATTATTTCCATTTTTATGATTCACTTGCCGATCTGTCTGATGTCACAACTCAAGGTCTCAGCCACCACAGAATAAAACCTCCACAAGAACAACTGTTCTCCTCATGGAAGAAGGAAATTAAGGTTGACAGGCATGGAACTTGGTCATCTCAGGCGCCAAGCACCCCAAGACATATGGCTACACAAATACAGTGGGCACAGAGGAGGATCGGACAGAAATAACGTGGGCTGATAGGATATAGCAATAGGGTATGAGATGGGATTACAGGGTGCTGAAGGTACTTTGAATGGGCCTTTCCCTATTAAGGCACCAATGATGCAAGCCTCAGAGCTGATCTAAACAGCAGGGTGGCACAATGGTTGCACACACAGATTCTGGAGAATGACCGACCTGCATTCAAATTCCTCCCCCACTGCTTGCTGGGGTTGTGTGACGCTGGGCAGTTTAACCTGTCAGCCCAAGCATCCTCATCTATAAAATAGGATAATCATTCTACCTATTTCCTAGAGTTGTTCTGATGAGTAACTACAACAATCCATGAAAACACTTAGCATAATAATGCCTATCTCACTCAATGCTCAGTGACTGTTACTTGTTAGGGGTGTGACTGTTATTTTTATTGTTGTTGTGTTATTTCTGTACTATTTTAGTTGACTGCCCCAACACACACCTTAATAGAGAAAATAAACGCTGTTTAATTTAATCGAGACTTTTAAATTCTCAAGATGAGTCTGCATGACTTTTATGACACAATCAACATGCCTACAATTGGCCGAAGCAGAATTTCAAGTACAAGCAAGGTCATGTATACAAGAATATAAAATACTGCAAGAGAGATTTTTTTTTTTTTAAAGTTGACCTTGAGGATCTGGGCTTAACAGTTTCAATATCCTGTTAGTCTCATATTTACATAAAGTAATTTCCAGACACATACACTTTAAAATACATCATCAACTAAGGCATATTTTTTATCATGCATCTGTGCTCAAATTGATTTTATTATTCACTTATTGCAATGGAAGCTCTGCCTTGGAAACTAAAGGCATGCGTCCTGCAAGGGACTTCTCACTATTTGCCTGCTTAGTATCATGTTAAAGGCGATAGTTTTTAGGTGTGTTTAAATAATATGTACATTTGATAACTATGTTTTAAATATCAACAGAAGAGAGTCTAAAAATGTTATATTTCTTCCAGAAGGATAAAGAGAGAACAGACTCTTTCGTCAAAGAAGTCCCCCAGCTTGCCACAGAACTAGGGGGAACAAGGACTACAGAGCTACCACGTCCCTTTATCAGATACAATGCAAATAAAATATAGTGTGGAAACCTCTGACTTTTAAGTGGACGATATCAGGGAGAGTAAGTAACATGTCAAAACTAACACACGTGTCTAATTCCCTGCCTTTCCCTACACAAAGGCTCAGTGACAGTGGCTCTTTGCCCACCCCCTGCCCTCCCACCCCCGTGTTGATGAGACACATGGTGGAAAACCAATCTGCTGCCTCTGGGCCACTGCTGAAGGGTGGGGGTGGGAGAGAGAGAGAGAGCCCCAAATAAACATCCTCTTTATTCTTCCACTAAAACCCACATCACAAGAACCTGCATACAGCTTTCCATTTAGTATTTACACCTTTGAAAAGGCAATGATTTCTTAGACCATAAGAATACACTGTTGATTAGGACCAAACAACAGAACATATTTTTCAAGAATTTTGAAAAATTTAAAACTAGCAAGTTGAAGAAAATGCATTAGAAGTAAACTGCTACAGAGTAGTTGGCACAAGACCATCTGAAGCCAAGTCAACACGCCCAGATTTTCTTTGATTCCACCATATGGGAATATTACTACCCCTACACTTACCCAAATAGCCCTCAAAACTACCGACAGTGAAAGTAAAACCTGCCGATGAAGCATGTCCCTACAACCTAAGTCCCTAAATTAGCCTGTAAAGCCACACGATCTTGACAACCCTGAAGGAGACAGAAAGGACCCTGGTGGACTTGACCAATTCATACTGGCCACCAGAAAGGCCAATGAGGAACAATATCAATAAAAGTACCTTTGAAATAGACCCCCAACCAAAGACAATGAGTCCCAAGTCCCTGGAAGGATATGTATGCAAACCAAGGTCAAAGTCTGACACACCACAAAAATAAATGGATGGCAGTGTCACCTATACAAACTGGCAAAAAAACTAAAATGCAAACACGTTCCTCAATAAATTGTCTCAAGATAAATGTTCAGGGTTCCCATAACTTATTTCACAGAATATTAAAGTCAGCAACTTAGAAGCTTTTCTGTTCTGGATCTATCAGTTAGCATCTCTCATTTACTACCAACCACGTCATGCAATCCCCTTTTTATAATAAATGAACAAAGAGGCTTTTAAGATCATTCACACATAAAAATAGTTTACATATATACTAAAGATCAGGTAAGTATTCCGACCAAGGATGGTATTTTTCCCCACAATATTTAAGTAATACATTCATTCCTACCACACCCATGTATGACTGCAACCAGCTCCTAAAACACAACTCCCTTGGGCTCCACTGCTGGGAGCTCAAGGACCTTGTCCCAATATGTAGCTAGCAATAGAAAGCAGTTTCCAGAATGTGGAGACACAGAAGAACAAAATGTAGCAAAGTCTGCTTCCCATAGGATTCTAGTCTCAGTCTATGATGAGCAAGCTCCTACAAATTGCTACATAGTACGCAAGGAATAAGCAAAGTGCTACACATTAGGCAAGGAACAAATGGAAGTGTCACACCTTACACAAGTAACAAAGGTTCCCTCCCCTCCCCCATTTCACTGATCCCACCAGCAATCCTTGGTGGGCTCACCAGGCACCAACATCCTGGGGGGAAGCTAGCATGTTATCTTGCAAAGTTTAGGAATGCTACCAGCAATGGCACCATGGTCCATTAAGTGGCTACGTCAGTCATTTGCTACAAGAATTCATGAACTTCCTCCTCAAATCTATACTCTCCAGGAGCTCCCTGCCTCAGGGAATGAACAGCATCACCAGCCAGCCAAGCAGGGAACACACTGGAAACCTACATTCCCTGATACCTTCCTCTCCCTGAGAATAAATCCATCCTCAAGTCCTATTCATTGAACCTCTTAAATATTTCTCAAATCTGTCCATTTCCCTCCATCCCTATGGCCACCATTCTAGTCCAAACCATTATTTCCCCATCCTCTGGACCACCATAACAGGCACGGTACTGTTCTCCACCCGTCCTCCCTCCTCTGCCCACCCACCAATTCAGTCTTCAAATCTGCTCATGTCCAGCTCTGCTTAAGACTCATCAGTGGCTCTGCTGCTTTTTCAAAAATCCCAAATTCCTTCCCAAGCTGGCCTCTACCTGCCTCTTGAGTTTCATCTAGCTGCTCTCCTTTGACCTCAAACACACTGCCTCTCCCTCGGGCTGGTTAGTGCTGCCTCCTTCCTTCTTCTACCATCATTTGGATGGCAGTGCTATAGCCACTTTCCAAGAGGTAATGCCCCACATGGATGAATTCCCACATCGCCCTCACTCCTCCCGGTTTCCATGACCAATGACACTGCAGCAGCTCTATTTACTTTGTGTGTGGGCCTGCCAGGTCTTCTCATGTCATCACTGTATGTAACTCATACACACCCAGCACTGTTCAGGTAGCAGGTACCCAATAAATACTTGCATCAACGAGCAAGAAAACAGATGGAACAGGAAAACTGACTGCAATCCAGAGTCACTTGCCACCAGAGCCAAGCTGACTCCTACAGCAGTAGTGTGAAGCTAAAATGGCCAACAAATTGCTGATTCCACATGGGCCTAAGCAAGCAAGCAAGCAAGCAAGCAAGCCCAAGGACCAATCAGCCCTTTTCTATCACCAAGCTCTGCTTCTTCGCTACTATTCTACATTATGTTTATTTTTTAAAAGACAGTCTTTAACTTTCCAAGTAAAAACAAAACAGAGCCCTCCAAAAATACTTCTCTGAGGCAACTATCATGTTTGCAGTCACCTAACATTAGTTAAAAGGTACAGGAATCAAGTTATGGTAATGAATACATGCTTCTAAAATGAAAACAGTAATCAAATCCTGGAATAATTATCTCTGCATTTTTTTTAGATGGATAATCAACACCACCACCACCACCACCCCTCTCAAAAAAACCCTTCCAAACCTTTCCGCAGTAGAGGCAAATAAATTACTGTTGGCTTAAGAATACCTTTAGGGGCTATGTTAGCAGATGTTGTAGGATTCTTAACGCAAAAGGTACTTCGAGTCAGAACATAAGAGGGAGAGAGCTGGACTCTGCCAGCACCAGCTCAGTGACCCTGCAGAGACAAACCCCGGGCCGGCCCTGCATGGCCCTGCACGGGCACTGAGCTAGGCACGGGCAGACAGCTGCAACCGAGACAGCTCCGCAATAACTGGGTGACCAGCCAGAGGCAACTCATTTAATTAATCTCCCTGGGCTTTAGTTTCTTACTCTGTAAAATGAGAAAGTTAGACCAGCTCTCTAAGGTCCCTCACACTCTAAATATCCGAAGATTCATTAATGATTGTAAGATAAATTTCTATGTGACAATATCGTTATGATTTCCTATTACTGTTATTTTTATCCTACAGGTGAAATTTCCTTTAAGGTTTTTAATATATTGATACAAGTAAAATAATAAAAGGGCAGTAGTAGTGTTTTCAATTACTTTCCCAGCTCTTAACCACCGCCACCGTCAGCTATGGACTTCTGCCATAATTGCAACCTGACCTGAGGAACACCCAAATTAAAACAAATCATCACATCTTCAGGTTTTTGTAGGAAAATTAAGTGACCATTTACTCACAATTTATATTTTATATTATCCATCATCTTTAAATATTAGGGTTTTTGTGTTCTGTTTTGTTTTTAGAACTAACACAAAATAATGAAGTTTCCTAGCGGGGGAAAATAATTTCTCTCTCAAACTAACAAAGGTATAATGGCTTTAGAAGTCTGATAAGATACAATATTAAATTGTGATTTTCTAATAGCATAAAAAGAATAGCTTGTTAAAAAAAAAAAAAGATACACAAATGTGTCCATGTGAATGAAAAAGACAGAGTCACACAGGGCCAATATGTGTCCGACATCATCTCGGTATCACCCAAAAGGCCTTCCTTCTCCATTTTTTTAGTGAATTTAGCTATGTGACCTATATCTATTTTAGTGCTTGTCTGTTTACATCTAGAAAGCATTTAAATACTGGAAGTGAAACACTTTATTACAAAGCTAAAGGTTTAAGGGCCTTTTTGTTCTGTAGTCACACACTTTGCTCAGCCCTGACTAAGCATTTTTTATTCTTGCGATGCCTTATTTATAGATGTTTATAAGATGGCCAGGGTGTCTGCTATCAAACCCAAAAGGCCATCTATGGATAATAAAGGACAAAAGGTAACCACTACCTCCAAAGCTAATCTTAAAAGTGAAACATATTTGGTTACCTATAGAATCCTCTCTCCTACTAGACAGTAAACTCTCTGAGGGAAGGCACTGCCCCTTCATTTACACACTGAAAGCTTGCCAGTTGTTGCTGAATCCAAGTAACTACAGGGAGAAGACTGCATGGCAGGCAACCTTTCTTAAGCATGGGGAATAACATGCTATAAGCCTAAGTTTGAAATAATGACTCTAAACTTGGCATGTAGACTGTTCTTATGAGTTACACGGCATGTACATAAGAGCACTCAGACTGTATTCACTCTTTGAGGAAAATATTATTTTTCTCTTGACCTAACTGCTTAAAAACTATACTATAAATATTATATTGACTGCATCTGTAGGAAGAAAAATGGTAACATTTCTTTGATACAGTACTCCTCATGTATTCATTTTAACTCAATATAAGTAACACTCTCATGAAAAAAGTTTGGAATTGGTCCTATAAGTTGAACTGATTAAAAACTAGATCAAGTGCAGGTGAATCTATTTACGTACTATTTTTAAATTAAGTTACTACAGAAGTTATTTTAAACGTGACTTCTATATTTTCACCTTTGGGGAGGGGGTATGTTTTTCCTCAAAAGAGGAAAATAATGTTTGGGTTTTCAGCCATTACCTACCTATACACAACCTGTATCATTTCTCTACCCTGACTTCTGCATTAAGATACTGAAAAGGAAGTAATTTTTAAAATTAATTTAAAAATAAGTCCATTGATTAAACCAATATAACTAGAACTTGGAATTCACATACCAGTTTATTATTATTCATTTCTTATCTAGAAACTCATTTTAATCTCAAAAAATCTAGAATAGAATTCATCAAGCTTCAATTTACTGGCTTGCACTGAGTGGAAAAATGAAAAATATCAAGAAAATATAAATAATAAAGTCCATAGTGCTAGAAAACAATTGAGTGGCATGGTGAGGAAATTCACCTGTTAAAGCCCCCAAAGATCCATTATCTCCCTTTATCGGGTTACTAAAAAGGGGGTGGGGGAGAGATGCCCTATTTCAACTATGTGGCAAAATAAGAAAATTTAATTCCTAAAACTTGCTACAAGCCCCTTTCCATTTCCAAATTGTTTGCTTAGTAACTTTTTTCTACATTACAGATTTTTTTTCAGGGAAAATAAACTTTTCCTGAGCAAATCTGGAAGACATAAAATGTCTCCTACTTATTATCACCTAGAAAGGCAAACCACGTGCCCCAAGCATCTAGCTTTCAGCCTCTTTATTATCATTGTCAATGAATGGGCCCCAGTCAAATGAAAGCTGCCATTTTAGGGTAAAGACTGTAGGGCTCTGTTGTGCAACAGCAAGACAAAAACACTCCGCGACAGATGTACTCTGGGGGCTGGGAGACGATTCAACTTCATGAAATCACTGCTCAAGTTATTTCTGAAATAAGAATGACCCAGTACTTACACATTACTACAATCTAAATGGAATATAACTGGGATAAAGCAGGTTCCCAAGCTGCTAAGGTCACAGTCACTAAGATTTTTGTTTTGTCATCGTTAGAATAGATCTGTGAGGAAATAAAGACAAGTTTTTTTTCTACTTGATTATTACGTATAGTGAGTACTCCCCCTCCCCTTATTAGGAGAGGATTGAGAGAAAATACACTCAACCTCTGTGAAAGGTATTGCCCATTGCAAAAACGGCTTAAATTAATATGTTTTTAAAATAAAAATCAGGGCCTTCTCCTACATAATCCTTTAAAAATAAATTAAAATACGTAATACATCGCAGAAATCAAGCCCAGAAGATGAGCATATTTCAAGATAAGTTCTTCAAACCGGTTGTTAGATAATATACAATGGGAAACTAAAAAGTATACTTAGCAAGTGGAGAGCTGGATAGTGTATCTAATTCTAGCAATTCAAAAGGAAACTCTCCATGTGGGTTGCTACTTTTCTTTTGTCCATTGTCTGTTCAGAAGAGGGGGGAAAAACTAGTTTAAAATCCAGGCGTGAACAATCTCCAAAAGTGACCTCCAGGAAAACCGTTCGACCACAGCAGGAGCACTCCCCGCGCTGCCCGCTCTAGTGGGGCGCTCACAAAGCGGGCGGCCGGCCGGGAGTTTGGGGTGCGCTCCCACGGCGCTGGGCTCCTCGAGGCAGAGCCATTCGGAGAAAGGCGGCTCGGTAATGATGGCTGCTCGGGGCCGGCGGCTCTTTCCCCGGAGCCTCCCGACCCCCCCCCCTTCCCGCCCCGGGTCAGCCGCCCTCCTCCCCCCCCCCCCGCCCCCGTGCCGTGCTGGCCCCGAGCGGACGCAGAGCCGGGCACCGCAGCCCACGGGGTGCCCGCGCCCCCGCACCCCCAGCGAGCTCAGTCCCCGGTGCGAACCAAACAAACAACGCGTCCCCTGCCGCCCTCCTTCCTCTCCCCGCTGACCGCTTGGCCTCCGGCCACCTCCGCCGTTCACGCTCCGAACCGGGGATTTCTGCGGGGGCAGGGCGCACCCCGGCCACCTCGGGGGCCACCTGGTGACCCCCACCTCGGCGGGCTCGGGGGTGGGGGAGCCGAGTTGCTTTCGGGGGGTTAGAGTCGCTATTATGCAGCCGCCGCCGCCGCCGCCGTTGGCCCGGCCAGCTCAGCAAGGTGGGGTCCCCTCCTCTCCTCGTCGCTCCTCGCCGCGCCGCGCCGCGCTCTCCCTGGCCCCGCTCCCTTTCTTCTCCTCGGGTACTTGGGAGCCGCCAGGGAGCCCCGGGAGCCCCAGGCCCCGGGTTCGCAACTCCGCGCCCGCAGCCGGCAAAGGCTGAGGCTGGGGCTGGGGTTGGGGCCGGGGCTGGGGCAGGGACCGGGACGCCCCCAGCACCGCGTGTTCACGCTGCCCCCGCCCCACGCGGCACCCCGCGCACTTTCCCCGCCGTCGACCCACCTCGCCCGGTGGCCGTCCCCGCGCGGGCGGCGCCGCCTCGCCAGGAGGGACGCACTTTGTTCGCGCCGGTGCGGCCGCCGCTCCAGGCGAGCGCGGCGTGGTCGGTCCGGAGCGGGGGGCGGGGGCGGGAGGCGGGGGTCGCCGCCGTCCCCGAGCCGCCGCCGCCGCCGCCGCTCAGCCGCCCCGCGCCCGCGCGCCCATCGCCCACTCGCACTGGAGTTGGAGCCCAACTTTTCCTCCTTCCTTTTTCTTTCGAATGGAGCCGGCAACTCGTGCTCGGCGCCGGCGGGAGGAAACGCTCTCGCTCCCCCGCGCGCAGACACGCTCCCTCCTGTCCCCCGTCCCCCGTCCCCCCCCCCCCCCAAGCCGGCAGCACAACAAAAAGCCATTTACATGCGAGGAAGTGACCCTCGGCCGGACCGCGCGCCCCCGCCTCGCGGACGCAGGCAAAAGTTGGGGCGCCGGGCGGCGCTCGGGGCGCGGGTTCGGGCCCCGCGGACGGCGACGCCAGCGACACGGCACCGGCGGCGCTGCGCTCCAGCGCTGGCCCCGGCCCCCGCCCCCGCCCGCCCTCGCCCCTCGCCCCTCGCCCCTCGCCCCGCACACGCCCAACTCCTCGCTCCCAACTCCTCGCGCGGCCCCGGCCCCGGCCCGGAGCGATTTCCTGCCGCCGCCGCCCCTCCCGCAGGCGCCCGGCGAACTCTCGTGCTCACCGGCTCGGTCGGTCGGGCGGGCTCGTCCGCTGCCCTGTGCCGAGGGAGAAACAAAACGCAGAGCAGGCTCTGGAGTTGGCTGGGCGGCCGCGGCCGGGGGGCTGGATCCACGGGCGCGGAGTTGGCCGGGAGCGAACGGGGCTCTGGCGAGTTTCAGGGTCTCTGGGTCCCCGGGCCGCCTCCTCAGCGGCGCTCCTTTGTGTAATTTCACTCGATTCAAGTTTAATCCGATAGTTCCCGAGCACGAGCGCGTCCGCACTACCACGGCTCAACCCCCGCGCCGCCGCCGCCGCCGCCGCCGCTACCGCCGCCGCCGCCGCCGCGGCCCCAGCACGCCAGCGCCTGCGCGCCCCCGCCACGCCGCGCGCGCCCGCCGCCGGCTCCTCCGCGCCGCGCCCGCGCCCGCGCGCCGCCACCTGACGTCAGGCGCGCCTGGCATAATTTATGCAAGAATTCGGCCGGGGTGGCGGAGGCCGAGGGAGAGGCCGAGAAAAAGGGGGCGGCGCGGGGCTGCCGGGCCGCGGGGCCGCGGGGCCGCGGGCGGCGGAGGGCGGGCCGGGGCGCCACTTCCCGTCCGCGGGCGGGCGCCGGCTCTGCGGGCGGATCTACCCGCCGGCCGGTGCGCGGCCGCCCGCACGGCCGGGCTGGCCGGGCTCGTCCGAGCGCTCGGCTGCCGCTCGGCTGTGCCCCGGGCGCGGGCTGGAGAGGGTGCCACGTTTCCCCGCGCGGCACCTTCCCCGAGTCCGGGTGCGCCGCCCCGGGGCAGGAAGCGGCGGCTGGGAGCCAGCAGTGGTTCTCCGGCCACAGCGAGGGTTTCCAAGGCTACGCGGACGGCCGCGGCTCGAGGGGTTTGGAGGTCTCTCTGTAATTATCCTTCAACTTGAAATTATTTTCCCACATGAAATTATTTAGAATGGACACATTCCATTTCAAATACATGTATCCTGCCTCGCCACATTGCTTTTCTTGCCTCCTAGTTGACAGAACTTCGCGTCCATTACCAAATCAAAAAGTTTAACTAGATGGAGTCGATTTTGTTGAATTTGTTGCCACGCCAAAAAAAAAAGGGGAGAGACAGCGCAATGGTTATGAAACAAAGAAATAGGTTGTGTGCCCATTATTAAACGTGTCGGGACTGGAATGTTTTAATCATTCTTTGGCAAAATAGCACTTTTATATGATCTCCTAGCCTTAAATCATCAAGCCTCATTCTATTTCTCCTCCCGGTGCAAAATAAATAATGAATTTGTCTTTTACTAATTTTCCTTTTAGGAGATAGATCTACAGATATTTATCAAGCACCTTGTAGTGCAAAATACTGAGCACTACTTATAATTCTTTTAAGCTGTCAACGATTGTACACTTTAAGATGATTTTATTAGGTTAAAGATGATATTTATTTTTAAATCAAGAAAGGAGCTTATATCAACCAAAGATAGGTTTATAATAGATAACAGAGTAAAGCGACTTTGCATTATTGGACTCTAGAATAAACAGAAAAATTACAAAACTATGCAAAATATACTTTCTCTTCATTCACCACCTGTTGTGCTGAGACTTTAGTAATCACAGTATTTCTATTTGGACAAAAGGGTGATCAAACGTATTTTGGTAATTACTACAATTATTCAATAACTAAGTTTGAGTGTCCTAGACTTAATCACTAAAATATTTATTTTCCTTACATTAGTAATAATTTTCCAAATATTTTTACACTATACTATCATTTATTGAAATGCACTAGTTTGGGCTTTCATCATACAGGGTGGGCAAAAGTAGGTTTATAGTTGTAATACAAATAAATAATACAATAATTAATAAATAATAATATAAAAATAAACATTTCATGTAGTACATGAAACCTTTTGCCCACCCCCGTCTATTTGAGTGGTGTTTTTGAAAAGGTAAATGATTCACTGAAGGGATTTATAGATAAACAGCAGAGAAAATTGACACCACAGAAAATTCTGGCATTAAAAAATTGGAAAACACTAAAGTCAATTTCTACCTTTTTTATAGCCTCATATCATAAACCAAGAATCAGAATTATGAAGTTAGTTTTACATTTCCAATAAGCTTATATGTCTCAGTGAAAGCATATAGGGGATGCTTTTGGGGTGTGTGTGTGTGTGTGTGTGTGTGTGTGTGTGTGTGTGTGTGTAAGAGAGGGAGAGGGGGAGAGAGGAGGACCCAATGTCTACAAAGAAACCACTAGTACCTGACTATATTACAGAACATAAAAGTGGCATAAAAGGAATTTTCTTTTACAGTATACCGAAGCTCATTGTCAGATGTGCATTTGTTTCAAGTCAGATTACAAGCTAAAAATATGGCTTCTACATACAGTGAAAGTAAATGAGTTAACCTTTAATCCACAAATAATATTAAGTGACCCTGAGGAGATCTGTCTATTTGACTAGAAGGTTAGGACACCTCTCTTTGAAATACAGGGGAAGCGGTAAAAATAGTGCATCCAAAGCTCAATGTGAAAACAAACAGCCCTGCAGCCCTCTCTGATTCAGCCCCTCTCCTCATTGCCTTCAGCCATGATGAAGTCTCTAAGCTTTTCAAGGCGGTGCTGGCACGGAGCTTGAGGGGCATTGAAAAGCGGAACGCCTCCGGGGCACACTCCTAGGCAGCTCTGGCCTACTTAAATCCCAACTCCCACCCCCCACCACCTTTAGCCTCCAATGTTTCCTCTCCATTTGCTTCACTATTGAGGTTTTCCCAAAGAGAATAATTTGAATTCACAAGCTTTCCTTTTAAGTATGCAAATACCTTAGGGAGAGATAAGGGACTCAGGGTCATTCACAGATGAGTGTAAGTTCAATGGGTTGTTTTCCTCCCCACACTAGCTGAGGCTAACAAATTTAAAGATCTATTGGAGTTTACAGTCTAATGGACTGGTAGTTTGGATTTAGTGGCAAGAGAAAATGGTGATTTTTTTTTTTGGGGGGGGGGTCGTCTGTTTGCTGTAGCCAGAGGGAGTGAAAGGTTCTAGAGACCTGGGAAATAGTGGGGCATTAAAGAATGAGGTGGGTGCAACTGAGAAAAATACCATTACAAAAAGGCTTTCTAGACCCATGAATGAATGAAAAGTCTCTTCCAAGAACTCAAACTAGTGCTAACTGATCTATATAGTTCAGCCACATTAGTCCTTAGACAAATAAATATTTGTCTTTGTTTGGGAACATAGCCACATATATCAACCTATAATATTTGGGGGGGGGGGATATAATTTGCACAGCCAGAACAACTGAAAATCACCACAGCTTTGGAACACCTCCCTATCCGTTCGTCCACATGTTGGGAACTTAAAAATATTACATACATTACAATAATTCCAGTGTTGAGAACAAACTTGGATGCATTTTTGGAACTCATCTTTGAAACTGTTCAGAACCAGTTCGCGAGTCAAAGAAAATAACTCTCTGTAGAGCCCCTATCTCTTTTTTCCCACTAACCGCTTTCTTATTCATCATTTACCAAATTTGCATCCACATAATTTTGGTGAGCTCCAAACAATACACTGCCTTTAAATGACGAAGCTGTACTGTCATTGAAAACATATAGAAAAATAGAGGCAAAGATGTTTAGAGGCTATAGTTAGAGTCTAAAGAAAACACAAAATAGACAAGTAAAAAGCATGTCCTGCACCACCGGAATAACGGCATAACTTCCCTCGTTCATAAGGGAAAGAACCTAGTTGGATAGGAAAGCTCACTCTTCATATTCTACCCATCATGGGACCACTTGCTATGAGCTTTTGCTGGCAACTGTCAAGATCCCAAAAGTCAAGATATCAGGTGAAAAGAAAGCCTCTAGGACTACCATTAGGCCACCGTGGCCTCCCAAAGACAGCATGTGTAGCTGGGTTTTAGCCAACGTTCTGTTGACTGTCTACTGTGTACCAGATTCTCTGTTAGCCTGGGAGACCATGGTTAGCTCCCATCCGCAAGAAGCCCGTGGTTGTGGAAGCATAAAGAGAGGAATGATTCTTGCTGCCTGGGACAGCAGAGAAGGCTGCTCCCACCGGAGGCTTGAGCTGGGTCTTGAGTAGGCACAGGAGTTCATCTGAACAAGAAGGGTGAGACGTACTCCCAAGAGACAACCAAGAGGTGCGGAGGTTGCAAAGCCTGGTGAGTGCGGGCTCCTGCAAGTGACTTCATGCCGAGTGGGACATGGAGGGTGAGCCAATCTTCCTCCTCAGCCTTCTCCGATCCCCTCCAGGATGGGCTGGCTGTCCTTCCTTGGTCTTCCATCTCCATCAACACCGGTTTACATTAAATTATAATGAGTTCCTGTCCCATCTCCTCATTGGGTTGTGAACTACTCTGGGGCAATGACTGTGTCTTGTCTGTTAGTACCTGCCCTCCCCCCCCCCCCCCTCCCCGCCCCCCATGGGCACAGAGCCTTCCATATAGAAAGAGCTCAGTAGATACTTCCTTCCTTATACAAATGGTGGGCTTGGGAGGTAGTAGATTAGATCAGAACCAAGGAGAGCTCTAGACTTCACCCCAAAGGTTTTAGAGAGTCATTGAAGAGCTCAGCAGGGGAGTCACCATCAGATCTGTCCTTCTAAGCTCTGCAGTAAGGAGAAGGGTGGGGGCAACCACACCTGCAGCAGCAGGGAGAGTGAAAAGGACCTCATAAGACAAGAAAAGGGGAGATATAAAAGCAATTACCCTTTCTTTTCAGCCGGAACCGCCATCTCCCAGTAACTCTCCGAAATGACTAACACAAAGGGAAAGAGGAGAGGCACCGGCCATATGTTCTCCAGGCCTCTTAGAAAACATGGCGCTGTTCCTGTGGCCACACACATGCGAATCTACAGGAAAGGTGATATTGTAGACATCGAGGGGATGGGCCCTGTTCAAAAAGGAATGCCTCACAAATATTACCAGGGCAAAACTGGAAGAGTCCACAGTGTTACCCAGCATGCAGTGGGCATTGCTGTAAACCACGGGTGGGGAACCTTTTATCTGCCAAGGTCCCATTTGGATATTTATAACATCATTTGCAGGCCATACAAAATTATCAACTTAAGCATTAGCCTGCTATGTTTGGTCAGACGTTTAATTAACTCACCCCTAACGCCTTGGCAGGGCCGGACCAAATGATTTCACGGGCCTCATACGGTCCACAGGCCGGGCATTCCCCACCCCTGCAACAAACAAGGGCAAGATTCTTGCCAAGAGGATTAATGGACGTACTGAGCATATTAAGCGCACTAAGAGCCAAGACTGCTTCCTGAACCATGTGAGGGAAAACCAGAAAAGAAGGAAGCCAAAGAGAAAGGTACCTGACTTCAACTGAAGCTCCTGCCTGCTCCACCCAGAGAAGCACACTTTGTGAGAACCCATGGAAAGGAGCCTGAGCTGCTGGAACCCACTCCCTATGAATTCATGGCATGACACGTGTGAAAAACACAAAAGACCTCTGTACTGTTAAAAATGTTTCTCTTGCCCAGCCGGCATGGCTCAGTGGTTGAGCATCGACCTATGAACCAGGAGGTCACGGTTCGATTCCCAGTCAGGGCACATGCCCGGGTTGCAGGCTCAAGCTCCAGTGTGGGGCGTGTAGGAGGCAGCCGATCAATGATTCTCTCTCATCATTGATGTTTCTTTCTTCTCTCTCTCTCTCTCTCTCTCTCTCTCTCTCTCTCTCTCTCTCTCTCTCTCTCTCTCTCCCTCTCTCTCTCCCCCCCCCTCCCTCCCTCTCCCTTCCTTCCTGAAATCAATAAAAATATATTTTTTGTAAATGTTTCTCTTAATTGAGTAGAAGTGTGGTGTCCCTTCCTCCAAAAAAATATTTAAAGAAAAATAAAAAGCAATTACCAACTTCTTTATACTATTCAGACTCAACCTGTTAATAAATGTTAGTCACGCGAGTGCTCATCCCATAGGGAAGACCAGGCAGAACGGAAGAACCACTCTGCCCTGTGGCCGAGGAAGGCAGTGCTATATCCAGGGAGTGTGGAGGCAGTGGTTCCATCATGGCCCCCGCCCCCAACCTGGAGCGAGCCACTTTGCCTATTTCTCCCTGAGCTACCATCTGCAATATTCTGTGACTTATTGTCACTGAACTTATCCCAAGTAGCAGTGGACAAGACCTAAAGTATCCCATTGTCGCTACTTCTTTTTAAAAAAATATATATATTTTTTTATTGATTTCAGAGAGGAAGAGAGATGGGAGAGAGCTAGAAATATTCATGATGAAAGAGAATCACTGATCAGCTGCCTCCTGCACGTCCCCTGCTGGGGATCGAGCTGGCAACCCCGGGCATGTGCCCTTGACCAGAATCAAACCTGGGACCCTTCAGTCCACAGGCTGACGCTCTATCCACTGAGCCAAACCAGCTAGGGCCCATTGTCTCTACCTCTAAACTAATAAATGGAAATCTATAGTGCTAACTTAGCCAATTATAATAAGATACTTTTACAAAACATTTTTATTGGTTGATTTTAGAGAGAGAGAGAAAATAAGAGAGAGAGCAAGAGACATCTATTTGTTGTTTCACTTATTTATGCATTCATTGGTTGATTCTTGTATGTGCCCTGAGGAGGGATTGAACCCAACATCTTGGCATATGTTCTAACCCAGTGGTCGGCAAACTGCGGCTCGCAAGCCACATGCGGCTCGTTGGCCCCTTGAGTTTTTAGCAAAGGCCAGCTTAGGAGTATCCTAATTAAGTTAATAACAATGTACCTACCTAGATAGTTTAAGTTTAAAAAATTTGGCTCTCAAAAGAAATTTCAATCGTTGTATTGTTGATATTTGGCTCTGTTGACTAATGAGTTTGCCGACCACTGTTCTAACCAACCAAGCTACCCTGCCAGGGCTACAAAACATTTAAAGTGGGAAAATATAGCATCTTATTCTTTTGTTTGTTTGTTTGTTTTGTTTTGTTAATCCTCAGCCAAGGATATTCTTCCATTGATTTTTTACAGAGAGTAGAAGAGAGAAGGAAAGACAGAAAAAAAATCGATGTGAGAGAAACATATCGATTGGTTGTCTCCTGCAAGAGCCCTGAGCATGGTCCGGACTGGGGAGGAGCCTGCAACCAAGGTAAGTGCCCTTGACTGGAATTGAACCCGGGACCCTTTGGTCTGTAGGCCATCACTCTATCCACTGAGCTAAACTAGCTAGGGCCTCTTTTTTAAAAAAATTATATATTTTTTTTGTTTCAGAGAGAAAGGGAGGGAAAGAGAGGTAGAAACATCAATGATGAGAGGCAATCATCAATCAGCTGCCTCCCACACGCCCCCCACTGGGGATCGATCCTGCAACCCAGGCATATTCCCTGATTGGGAATTGAACTGGTGACCTCTTGGTTCCTGGGTCAATGCTCAACTGCTGAGCCACACCCAGCCGGGCTATGACTTATTCATTCAATAGTTATTGAGCACCTGCTGTGCATCGCACACTGTGCTGGGAGTTGCAAAAACAAAAATAAAGCAATCCCCTGCCTGGAGGAGCTCTCTGAGTCTATTAGGGGTGACAGACATTTAAGCATGTCACTACAATTAAAATGTGTACCACAGTGGTAACATTGGGTACAGTGATGGCTCAGAGAAGGGACGACTAATTTTACTTCCGCCCAGATAGGCAGAGAAGACTTCACAGAGGATGTGACATTTAAACTGAGTCTTCAAGAACTCTGCAGATAGTAGGGGTGGGGAGATACACCAGGCAGGAAAACTGTCCGGTGCATCCATGGGGCAGATGGCTAATGTTGGCATTGCAAGGAATTTGGCTCAGAGCACAGCACAGACAGGGAAAGGGCAGGAAATGGGAATGGAAATATAAGTAGTGCCAGATCAGGAAGGGTTTCAGAACATAGTAAGAAAACTTTACCTTACCCCCACAGGCGGCGAGGAGCCATGAAAGGATTGTCAGCAGGAACATGATCAGGGGAAATAGGGACATGTTGACTTTGTGGACCAGACCTCAAAGCAGAGAGGCAGTGAGCAGACACTGGTGATGGTCAAAGTATGACCAGGACAGCATTTGAGGTGCTGGAAATAAAGGAATAATTGTGAGAGATATTTAGGTGACATATTTAAGATTTGGTGAAAGATTGCTGGCAAGTGAATGAAAGGGAGGAATGAAAATTAGCTGCTATATTTCCTTCTTGAGTGACTGATAACTAGTTGCATCATTAGCCAAGATAAAGAATAAGGTGTGGGAGCAGTTTGTGGAAAAAGACTTTGGTGTGGGAATTCAAGGTGATCTGTGGAATGGTCAAGTGGGATGCCCAGTAAGAGATGAGAACTTAGTAGGCTGATCTGATCTAGAAATGTGGGTGTAAGAAGTATGGAGTATAAAGGGTACTTAAATTCATTGGAATGGATGACATGGCTTGGAAAACATGCAATATGAGACAAAAGCAGGCTGACAACAGGAATCTTTATAACACTATGTTAGCCCTGGCTGGTGTGGCTCAGTTGGTTGGGCGTTGTCCCATGCACTGAAAGGTTGCCGGTTCGATTCCCAGTCAGAGCACATGCCTGGGTTGTAGGCAGGAGGCAGCTGATCCATGTTCCACTCTCACATCGATGTTTCTCTCTCTCTCCCTCTCCCTCCCTCTCCCTTTTGTTCAACTTGATCTTTCATCTTAGTAATCCAGATAACATAGCAATCTCTGAGGAGTATTCCAAGAAGACAGCCTCCAAGAACAAGCACTTACCTGCTGGCTTCATGTTTGCTGATGTTCCTCTGGCCAAAGCAAGTCACATGGTCAAGCCCAGAATCAATGTGAGCAGAAAAGTGCATGCGTGCCCAGAGGAGTGATTCATTGGGGAACATTACTTATCCATATAAAACACATGTTAAGACAAAACAATAAAGGGACACATCAAAAGAGAATCCATTGAAGAAAACTCACAAAGATCCATCTGAAAGGAAAAATAAGACGTTAAGGGAAAGGAGTTTCTAGAAGGGAAGGGGCAACCATGTCAAATGTCACAGAACAAGTAGGGAAGGAATGAGAAGTGTTCGCTAAATTCGGTCTTGTTAACCTTTTCAGTTGTGTTTTTTTAAAAAATATATTTTTCTTGATTTCAGAGAGGAAGAGAGAGGGAGAGATAGAACATCAATGATGAGAATCATTGATTGGTTGCCTCCTGCATGCCCCCTACTGGGGATCGAGCTCACAACCCGGGCATGTGCCCTTGACCGGAATGGAACCTGGGACCCTTCAGTCCGCAGGCCAACGCTCTATCAACTGAGCCAAACCAGTTAGGGCTAACCTTTTCAGTTTTGAGTGTTGAGAGTAAAAGCGAGATCATAGGGCTGGATAAGAAAGTTAAAGGGAGTTATGGAAGTGTAGACAGTGGTGCAGACTTCAGACTCTAATTCAGGAGCAGGGAGCGTCCAGCCTGCGGGCCATATAAGGCCCGTGAAATCGTTTGGTCTGACCCTGCCAAGGCAACCGCAGGTGGAACTCCAAATTCAATAAATCACCTTGGCTGGATTGCCTCCATGGATAGAGTGTTGGCTCGAAGACTGAAAGGGTTCCAGGTTGGATTCCAGTCATGGCACATACCTTGGTTGCAGGCTTGATCCCTGGCCCTGGTCTGGGTACATGTGGAAGACAACCAATCCATGTGTCTCTCTCACATTGATGCTTCTCTCTCTCTCTCTCTCTCTCTCTCTCTCTCTCTCTCTCTCTCTCTCTCTCCCCCTCCCACTCTCTCTAAAAATCAATGGAAAATACTCTCAGGTGAGGATTAACAAAAAGAAATTCAATAAATCTAGGAGCTTTTTCTCATAGCAACATACATTTATATTAAGTGAACTATATTAAACGAATGATGTCATAAATATCCAAATGGCTCTTGGCAGAAAAAAGGTCCCCCACCCCAGCTCTGATTAGACATTTGGTTATCAAATAAAGAGAGATGAGTAGAATCTAAAGGAGAACTCACATTGAAGAGGGGATAGTAGTTATTGGGGGAAGGGGGTGCTCATTTATGTTTTTTATAAATGTCAGAGTAATAAGCATTACTTTATATATATATTTTATTGATTTTTTCACAGAGAGGAAGAGAGAGGGATAGAGAGTTAGAAACATCGATGAGAGAGAAACATCGATCAGCTGCCTCTTGCACACCTCCGACTGGGGATGTACCCGCAACCAAGGTACATGCCCTTGACCGGAATCGAACCTGGGACCTTTGAGTCCGCAGGCTGATGCTCTATCCACCTAGCCAAACCGGTTTCGGCAATAAGCATTACTTTAGACTAAGAGCCAGGAGCCAGGAGCCAGGAAAGAGGCTAACTCCATAAAAGAGTCAGTCTAGTGGGGAGGGAGATGTGATCAAGCTCAGGCTTGATGGGAGGAATGACACCTCTTTTTTCTGAAACCAAAAAAAGGCTGGTGGAAATGGCAATAGGTTTATAGGTTGGGCTAGAGAGAAGGTTAAGGAAATTAATTTATAATAGCTTCTATTTTTCGTATTCATTCACGGGTTAACCATCTACTGAGATTGAGATGTTCGTGGATGGTCAGGAGACTTGGGGAAAGTGTTCAAGTTTTGCAATAGGTCCCATGGGGAAGAACGAAGCTGCTAAAGAAAGAGCTCTCTTTGAGTCTGAGCCCTGCGATACCTTGAGTCCTGAACTGATACTGTGGTGACACCAAGTTGTTGTACAACTTTCTTAAGCAACGTTCACCCCTGGGAAGAGGAGTAACAATGGCGAATTGCCAGATTCACCCAGGGGGGTCACTGTCTCCTCTGGAGACCCGGAAGGATCCTTGGCCACAAAGCCAGAGCAGGGTCCCGAGGGACCAGGCAAGATCAGCTTGTGTTGCTACCTGGAGCCATGAAGTAGCCACAATCATGGGTCCTTTGTTTAAATGGAAGACATGAGTTGTATGTGACTATAATATGGCACAGAGAGATTTCTGGCTATCTCAAATATGTTTCTTATTTATTTATTAATGAGAGAGAGAGAGAGAGAGAGAGAGAGAGAGATATCAATTTGTTGTTCCACTTATCCATGTATTCATTGGTTGATTCCTGTGTGTGACCTGACCAGATATCGAACCCACAACTTTGGCCTATCAGGACGAGACTCCAACCAACTGAGCTACCTGGCCAGGGCTCAAATCTTTTTCTTTGGAAATAAATATGCTACCAAAAACAAACAAACAAAAATAGCTCTTTTTCCCTTTATTCCATTAAGTCCCTGGGTGGCTGGTTGGCTCATTTGGTTGAATTCCAGTGTCAGCAGGCCAAGGCCTTGGGTGCTGTTTTTGTTCTGTGATCTCAGTAATGTCAATGTCATGCAGTGGGGCATAATATCATCATTGCAAGTTCTTGGACAATTCTAGGCTAAACTATGTCAAACTCAGAGTTGTACTTTGACATGTAAAATGAGAACAGGTCAGCATTTGAGGTTGCCTAATTCCATATCTCATGTATCAGGCCTCATGATACTCCTACATTTAACTCCGGTTTAGATATTTGCCAATAACTATTGCTAGCACATAAAACTCCAGTCTTCTTCCTCCTCGGTCAGAAGATTCACAGCAGATAGAATATTAGGTTTGGTTTTTGCAGATCGTGGACATACAGCCCACTTTCACAGGTGAGGAATCTGAGGCTTGAGAAGTTGCGCTGCTGTGAACGACAGAAATGCGATTCAAACGCTGGTCTTCTAATGCTTGCCCCAAACAAACCTAAACACTGCCAAAAGGCCACTTGCCTCTCTCATGACCCAGTGTGAACTTACCTCCTTTACATCCAGTTGTTTACCCTTCTCTGCATTAAAGGGGGAAAAGTCACATTGGCAAGACAAGTCTGCACCTTGATTTTCACAAGATCTTGCCTGAGGCGGCAGCTCTGGATAAGGCTGACTTGAGAGTTATGCAACAATTATGATTAACCCCTTTCTCCTGGTTGGGAAACTGACAACTCTGCACCTAACTGATCCACGTTGAAGTATGCAGTCACAGGGACCCACAGATTCAGGACAGCAACCTAGTACAGTGCCTGGCACATGACAGAGGCTCATGGAATTAGCGTTGCATTTCATACACTGGGATGCCTGGATACAGAAAGCCAAAAATAATTTTTTAAAATATATTTTTATTTATTTCAGAGAGGAAGGGAGAGGGAAAGATAGAAACAGTAATGATGACAGAGAATCACTGATTGGCTGCCTCCTGCACACCCCACACTAGGGATCGAGCCCACAACCCGACATGTGCCCTGACCAGGAATTGAACCGTGACCTCTTGGCTCATAAGTCGATGCTCAACCACTGAGCCACACCAGCCAGGCCAAAAATAATTTATTTTTTTATTTTTTATGTTTAAAAATATATATTTTATTGATTTTTTACAGAGAGGGAGGGATAGAGAGTTAGAAACATTGATGAGAGAGAAACATCGATCAGCTGCCTCCTGCACACCCCCCACTGGGGATGTGCCCGCAACCAAGGTACATGCCCTTGACCGGAATTGAACCTGGGACCTCTCAGTCCGCAGGCCGACGTTCTATCCACTGAGCCAAACCGGTCAGGGCCCAAAAATAATTTTTAAAAAAATATTCTGTGTACTTGAATCTGAAAGTAGAACCATTCCTAATTTTATTTTAATTTGTATTTTAATATAGTTAACTTCCACCCAAGTAATTACTTTTTAAAGTATTATTTTTTACTGTTTTTTGGGCTTGTTGTTTTTTTTTTAGAGAGAGAGAGAGGAAGGGAGGTGGAGAGAGAGAGAGAAACATCAATGAGAGAGAAACATCAGCATCGATCAGCTGCTTCCTGCACACCCCCCACTAGGGATGGAGCCCACAACCCAGGCATGTGCCCAGGCAGGGAATCAAACCGGTGACCTCTTGGTGCATGGGTCTGCGCTCAACCACTGAGCCACACCAGCCAGGCCAAGTAATTACTTTTTAATATATTTATACTGTGTTTATAATATGATTGAGCTGCTATAATGGGGCCTTTCATTTAGAAAGCTAGCAAGAATCCATATTAACCTGTCTCCTAAGCTCCTCTCTGGAGCTTCTCCAGCGGGTAAGGCTGCTGCTATCTTCAGTTCACAGGGCAGAGCTTCATGGGATCAAAAAGGCAGAAGCTGACCAGACGCGGAACCATGCCCAACCTCACCCCCCTCACTCCTGTTCCCATCCTCACAGTGCTATGGTGGGGCCCTTGCCCTGAGTCACTCCTAAGTCACCTGGGTCTAAAGTCGTTTCAGTGCGATTTCACATGGTTCACCTACAGCCTATTCATTTGTTACCCCTCTCAGGGGAAGACAAGGCAACATCACCAGACTTGACTTGCGAGGGTAAGGTGGTACCTGTGAGCTCCGAGGTGGCACAGATCAAGGCAGTGAGATAAGAATGACTGCATTGAGGGGGGGCGGGGGGGGGACACATTCTACAGCGTATGGATTACCCTTGCCTCCTGCTCTTTTAAAATATAAAATGCCTTTTTGTAATGAAATATATATACTATAAAATATACCATTTTAACCATTTTTAAGTGTACAAGTCTGTGGCATTTAGCACATTCACGGTTGTGCAAGCATCAGCACTATCCATCTCCAGAACTTGTCCATCATCCCAAACAGAACTCTGTGTCCATTTAATACACACTTCCCATTCTCCCCTCCACCGGGCCCTGGTAACTTCTATTCTACTTTCTGTCTCTATCTACTTGCCTATTCTAGGTACCTAAGTGGAATCATACAATATTTGTTCTTTTGTATCTGGTTTATTTCACTTAACACAACATTCACCTATGTAGCATCTGTCAGAATTTCCTTCCTTTTCTTTTTTTCTTTTAAAGAATAGCTTATTAGTTTTGAGAGAGAGAGGAAGGGAAAAGAGAGAAACATTGATATGAGAGCATAACATTGATCGGCTGCCTCCTGCATGCCCCCCCCCCCCCCCACCAGGGATCGAGCCCACAACTCACCATGTGCCCTGACCAGGAATCGAACCAGCAACCCTTTGTACACAGGACAACACCCAACCAACTGAGCCACACTGGCCAGAGTGGAATTTCCTTCCTTTTAAAGACTGAATAATATTCCATTATATATAATATATTATAGAATATATATTCCCTATAGGACATATGGAATATATATTCCATTATATATAATATTCTATTATTTATAGCTTCTATTCCATTATATATGTAATATTCAGATAGCTAGATATAGAGATATAGATATATCTTTATTCATTCACCTGCCTTGGACTGTATCCACCACATAGCTGGTGTGAATAACACTGCTATGAACATGGGGATAGTGTGATCCTTTTAAAGACTGGGACCCATCCAACAAAAGTCCTGGCACTTTGTAACTCCCCCTTCCCTAAGACCAGCTCAGTTCACCCCCGCTCCCCTGGTCCCTTTGCCCACCCCCTGTGAAGGCCTCGCCTCCGGTGAGCAGGACTGAGGCTGGCTTCCTCCCGCACTGCTGTGCTCTTTCCTTGGGGCGGTTTTCCTGGTCCTGCAGAGCCCCTGCTCTTGTCCTTAGATATGGGACCTCAACCCCCTCAGCCCTCCTCTTCAGGAGCTGAAACTTAGTACGCCTCAGTGCCAACCCTTCCTCTTTTTTAAAATACTATTTATTTTTATTGATTTCAGAGAGGAAGGGAGGGGAGAGAGAGAGAGAGAGAGAGAGAGAGAGAGAGAGAGAGAGAGAGAAACATCAATGATGAGAGAAAATCATTGATCAGCTGCCTATTGCATGCCCCCAACTGGGGATCGAGCCTGCAACCCTGGGCATGTGCCCTGACCGGGAATCGAACCTGTGACCTCCTGGTTCATAGATCCGATGCTCAACCACTGAGCCACGCCAGCCAGGCAAGGCCAAACCTTTCTAAAACATGCTGTAGATAATACGACAGGTATATTATAACATGGAAGTTCAGTGAAAGGCAGATGTGCCTGATTGAATGATGCTAGAAGACTTTTTCAAGTTACTCTTAAAATATTTTTATATAATAGAATTACTTGCTACTCCAATATTTACTGATAACACCGACAATCGGTAATTACTAAGCTTTTCCTATGTGGAGGGTGCTATACTCTGGAATTCTGGGGGAATATATTAAGTGTAGACATATTCCCTCCATTGCTTTCAGAAAGAGTACATTTAATCAGACATATATAGACCATGATGGCATAACTAATCAAATAAAGCACGTTTTATCTTATGATAGAAGCGACACAAAATGAGGTAGATATTTATGTACTGATTGCTACGGTATAGTCGTCAGCCTGTACAGTTGTATGAAAAAAATGTCTAGACGCAGACAAATGTATATGGTATGTTTAGAGTTATGAGAAAAGGATGAAGGATGTATAAGCACACACGTGTATACGTATTTATGTTTGCTTGTACTTACATGAATATTCATGTGTGCTTGTGAATGCATAGGTATGCCTGGAATGATGCACCAAGAATGAGCAGTAGAGGTAGCCTCTGAGGCAGTTAGGGGCACTTTTACCTGTACAACCTCTCTCATGCATTTTCTATTGTGTGCACATATTATTTTCAAATTTAAAAAATGTGCATAACGCTAACAATAAAAGACAGCATGTGGGAAGCGGTGTAATGAGTAGTGTACGAACAGCTCTCAGAGGGAGGAAGGCTTGCTCTAGGCTGGGCAGTCAGGCTGTTCGTGGGGGAGGAGCCCTCAAAGGAACTAGACAGGATGGGTAGGCCTTGGGCGGGGGGGGGGGATTGGTGGGAGAGGAGGGCAGGATAGCATTCCAATTAAAACTGCACAGAATAAGCAAACTGGGAGTCAGATGAGGTAAATCAATCGACGTTGCCTGGGTGGAAGAATGTGGGAGTATTTTATTTACTTAATGTATACACCGGCTCGTTCCAAAATGCATATTATAAGATGACTAACAGCACAAAATTTTTAAAGTAGAAATAGAAACTGAAATCAGAACCCAGGGCCAAATATAACATTTCCACAGAAAAGGATTAACCAGCTACTGAGCTTTGAAATTGTATCTCAGCCTCCTGGTGAAAGGAACACTATAAAGGCGGAGCTCTTCCTGCGGAATGAAGGAGGGCGTACCAGCTCTTGGAATACAAGTGCTTTCTGTCAAATTTGGTAAGGAAGCATCACACGGGAGACAGCGAGCTGTGGCCCTGGCGGGGTCCGCGTAAGCCAGGACCATGTTCAAGGGCATCTTGGTTGGAGGCCATCTAGAATGCTCACTGGTCTACCTTGGAAAGTTCTTGGCAGAGTAGATGAATATTGTCCCCTAGAGAAATGTCCCTAAATGTCCCCCTCTCCGCTGAGAGTCCTTTGTGTTGTTGGGTGTTTGTGTGCTTGGCTTTTACTGAGAGCCAGAGAGCAGGTGACATGAGGGCAGAGCCTGGGTGGCTGGCATTCTCTACTCCTGGTCAATGGACCAGACAAACTGGTAGTAGTGTAAATATCCTATTAGGAAAGTTGAGAAAGCTAGCGAGCAGTGTTTTTCCAGGTGACAGGCAACTTCCCTTCCCCTAGTGTGGGACCCCAGGTGTCCCCTGAGACAAATCCTGGATGGCTCTCAGAGAGAAACTCTGCTTATTCCAGTGCTAAGATAACTGTTCATTTGCATCTCCAATACTCAACATTGCTCTAAGCATTTTCAACTCTATTGGTTACTACACCTATGGGGAGACATCTAAACCCAAGCAAGGTGAACTATGGCGGGGAGGCTGGAAATGCAGGCTAGGACCAGTTTGTGTTGGAAAACTCTTAGTAGTTTAAACTTTATTCCATAAGTAATGGGTACTCATGGATGGATTGTGAGTAGGAAATACATAGCAAGGGTCACATAATGTACAAATGCTTAATCCAGTGGTAGTGTATGGAGTAAAGCTGAGGAAAAGGAGACCAGAAGGGGAGGGTATTGTAATGCTTTTAAAGCCCGTACAGGGTAATGGTGTGAGACTCCAAAGGAAAGGATGCTGACACTCTGTAGAGAAATAACTGGCAGGTCTTTGTGACTGAATATGGGAGCTGAGGAAAAGTGAACCATGGCCCAAGTGGTTTAAAAGGGCAATAGGAATTCCAGAAATAAGAGAAGGTGTCAAAAGGGAAGCTTGTTTGTGGGAAGATAAGTTTGTTTTTTGAGACGGTGGCAGGCGATCTAAGTGGAATGATCTAGAAGTTAGCTGAAGATAAAGGAATGACACTGAACACAGACTTAGAAGCCACCTAAATAAGTAAGACTCCTGGCCCTGGCCAGGCGGCTTAGTTGGTTAGAGCATCCTCCTGATATACCAAAAGGTGACATCCTGGTCAGGGTACATGCAAGAAACAACCAATACATGCATAAATAGGTGGAACAACAACTCTCTCCCCTCCTTTCTCTCTCATAAATAAATAAATAAATAAATAAATAAATAAATAAATAAATAATAAGATTCCTGATGAAAGTATGTCGTTCACCTGTGAAATGTTCTCGCCAAAAATGAATTTGGATCAGATCACACCTCTAGATCTGACTACAGTTTACTGGAAATTTGGGTGGGTGAAGGGACAAAGGTGTTAAACAACACATGGGAATGGGATCAGCAAAATTCAGAATGTGGGATATTGCACGGGACAAGTTAGCTGGTGTTTTCCACAAATAAATTGCAAGGGATAAAAACAGAGGGAAGCTGACTAGGTAGCTCAATTGGTTAGAGCGTTGTCCCGATATACCAAGGTTGTGGGTTCCATCCCCTGTCAGGGCACACACAAGAAGCAACCAATGAATGCATAAATAAATAGACAACAAATCAAGTCTCTTTCTTTCTTTCTTTCTTTCTTTCTTTCTTTCTTTCTTTCTTTCTTTCTTTCTTTCTCTTCCTCCTCCTCCTCCTCCTCCTCCTCCTCCTCGTCCTCCTCCTTCTTCCTCAAAATCAATAAATAAAAATTTAAATTAAAGCCCTGGCCTGTGTGGCTTAGTTGGTTGAGCATCATACCATGCACCAAAGTGTTGCCATTCGATTCCCAGTTGGAACACATGCCCAGGTTTTGGGTTTGATCCCCGATAGGGGACGTGCAGAAGGCAGCCATTCGATGTTTTTCTCTCTCACATGGATGATTCCCTCGTGATCTCCCCCTCTCTCTCTCTCAAATCAATAAAAACGTATTTTTAAAAAATAAATTTAAAAAAAGAGAGGAAAAGAGAATATAAATATTAAGCTATTTAAAGAGTCCCATCAATCAAGTGCAATTTGTGGACTTTATTTGGATCCTGATCTGAACCAACTCTTTAAGCAAATTATGACAGAATTAAGGAAATCTGATCTAATTATTTGCTCATATAAAGGGATTCTTCTCTATTTTTAGACATATTAATATTTTGTGGTTAAGGCTTTTGCAAAGTCCTTACGTTATTGAAACATAGACTGCAATGTTTCCAGATGAACTGATTGCTGCGATTTGCTTCAAAATAATCTGGTGCAGGTGGAGCACCGAGAATGCCATGGTGCATGTGAAACAAGAGTGGCCACAAATAGATGGTTTTTGGACGTGGATGCTGGTACCTGGAGGCGGGGGGACATTGCACAATCCTCTCTATCATTGTGTGTTTAAAATGCTCCACAATAAATGGGAAATAAATAATTAAATAAATGTGTTCACCCCATGAAAGTCAAATACTTCCTTGTAAAAGTAAGTGCCTGCAGACAGGTGAGCAGGTAGCCCAAAGAAGAATCCTAGGAAAATCTTATTATTTTTTGGTAAATATATTTTTTTTATTGATTTCAGAGAGGAAGGGAGAGGGAGAGACAGAAACATCAACGATGAGAATCATTGGTTGGCTGCCTCCTGCACGCCCCCTACTGGGGATCATGCCCTTGACTGGAATGGAACCCTGGACCCTTCAGTCCACAGGCTGACTGACGCTCTATCCACTGAGCCAAACCAGCGAGGGCGGGAAAATTTAAGGTGAAATCAAATGAATGTGTTCATTAGACTGTTCATAAAAGATAAGAACCATAACATGCAGCATGATAGAACTTAAGAGAAAATTTAGATGAAAGGGCAATGACAATGGTGTCATGTTATAATCAAGGAATAACTTGGAGGTCATTGACGATGTCAACACGGTAGTTTCAAAAAGATGCTGAAGGTACCTCCCTGCTTCCCCCCTCCCCTCCGCCCTTTCCCCCTCCGCCCCATGACAGGAATTCAGTTAGAAGCAGTGGTGAAGCAGTGGATGCTGTGTATTCCTTATTTGGAGATGAAAGAAAGGAAAGGGATAGTGCAGCAAAGACAAGGGTGCCCTTTCTCAAAGTAAGGGGCCCCTTGCAAGTTTGCAGGATGAGAAGGAGGAGCCTGCTGGAGGGAGCGCTGGAGGATGCTGAGCCAGGAGCAGAGGGTCCTCAGCTGAGGAAGGCAGATGGAGAGCCGGCCGTGTGGTGGGGTCAGAGACTCGGGGAAGCTGGTACAGTGGAGAATATAGACAGGACAAAGCCACGAGAGGAATCAGGGCTCCTGAGGACACTAGAAGGGATTGTGAAGGAGGGAAAACAATGGAAGGTAAAAAGACCAGATGGGGAAGGAAGAAGCACAGAGAAGTACCGGAATGAGAGTGAGAGAGAGAATAGTTGAGTAAAGGGCTTGACATTTGGGCCAATGGGGAGGAAGGAGGATGGCAAGGCTGGTAATAAGCAAGAACAGGTGTGTGGAGTGCAGAGTGGAGTCCCTCACTGGCAGCATCTGCACCCTGTCCTCTTCCAGAGCTTGTCGTGTGGCCTTTGATGACACCTCCCCGTGGGTGATTGGAGAAGGGTGTCAACTGACACCCAGTGCTAAACTGCGCACACAGAGGTGCGTGGTGGAATAGAGACCTCCAGCTTCCCGGGGCGGAACTGCAGGTGCTTGATGGGAGATATGAACCCTCCCCAGGGAGAAAACCAGGACAAAGCCAAGCCAGCCGGTGAGACTCAGGGATCACACCAGAACTGCTACAATGTGAAATCCTCCCTTTGTTACTACTGAGCCCTTCTCTCTACTTACACCCTCCAACTCCACTCCTCCTCGGCCCATCTCCGACATCATCCTCAGGACAGGATGATAGTACTTGTTTTTAACATTTTTACCTGATCACAGAGGGGAGAAAACCCTGGAAATGTAGGGACTTGCTTGGTGTGAAACTCCTGGATCTAAAGATCATGATCCTTCGACAAAGGAGATTAAGAGATAGGAAGAGCCCTGCCCACTGTGGCTCGGATGGTTGGAGTGTTGTCCTGTACACCAAAAGGCTGTGGGCTCGATCCCTGGTCAGGCACATAGCCAGGTTGGAGTTTGATCCCTGGCTCAGGAGGCAACCAATTGATGTTTTTCTCTCACATCAATGTCCCTCTGTCTAAAAATCAATAACATTAAAGAGAGAGAGAGAGATGGGAAGAATACATTTGAAATCTAGGTTTTTCTGAATTATAATGTTGACAGACAGTAGTCCCCCCTTATCCAAAGTTTTGCTTTTTTTTTTAAATATATTTTATTGATTTTTCACAGAGAGGAAGGGAGAGGGATAGAGAGCTAGAAACATCGATGAGAGAGAGACATCGACCAGCTGCCTCCTGCACATCCCCCACGGGGGATGTGCCCGCAACCAATGTACATGCCCTTGACCGGAATCGAACCTGGGACCCTCTAGTCCGCAGACGGACGTTCTATCCACTGAGCCAAACTGGTTTCGGCACAGTTTTGCTTTTTGTGGTTTCAGTTACTTGTGGCCAACTGCAGTCTGAAGTATTAAATGGAAAATTCGAGACATAAACTCTTCATAACTTTTAAAGTGAGAGTGGTTCTGTATAGCATGATGACGTCTCACACAGTCCTGCTCCCTCCGACCCGTGTCCAGTGTGGCCACACTGTACATACCCCCACCAGGGAGTCCCTGAGCAGCTGTCTTGGCGATCAGAGTGGCTGTCTTGGTATGGCAGGGCTTGTGTTCAAGTCACCCTTATTTTACTTACTAATGGCCCCCAAGTGCAAGAGTAGTGATGTTGGCAACTCGGATATGCAAAAGGAAGCTTTAACTGTTTCCTTTAAGTGAAAAGACGGAAGTCTCAACTTGATAAGGAAAGGGGGGGAAAAAAAATAACGTATGCTGAAGTTGCTAAGATCTACTGTAAGAGAGAATCTTCTGTGAAATTGTGAGGAAGGAAAAAAGAAATTTGTGCTAGCTTTGCTGTCGCACCTCAAACTGCAAAAGTTAGGGCCACAGTGCGTGATAAATGCTCAGTGAAGATGGAAAAGGCATTGCCTTTGAGAGTGGAAGACATGAACCAAAAAACATGTCCCGATTGACCACCTGTGTTTTGCCAGACAGCATCGAACTTCTAAGAGGGCTTCAGCAAGGGATCCCCTGAAATGAGTAACACCTCGCCACTTACTACAAGTGAGGGATGGTCACACAGACTCAGGAATAGGTTTGGACTAAAATATACAAAAATCACTGGCGAGCATTGTTATAATTGTTTTATTTTATCATTACGTGTTCTTAATCTCGTAGTATGCCTAATTTAGAATTAAACTTTATCATAGATATGGAGGTTTGAGGAAAACGGTATGGTATATATAGGGTTCAGTGCTGTGAGTGATTTTCAGGCATCCACTGGGGGTCTTGGAACATATCCCCACGGACAAGGGCGGACAACTATATTTACATATCCTGATAAACTCAGGTATGGCCTGCTTTCTTTTTTAATCTCCCAATATTCACTTCTTCTTTCCTTCCGCACCAATAGAATTTTTAGCTGGGTGCATGGCTGCTCAAAATAAAGACTGTGATCTCAGCCTCCCTTGCAGCTAAGTGTGATTACGTCAGCTGACAGCATGTAAGCAAAAATGTTGCATGTGAGTGTCTGAGGAACTTCCAGAAAGACAGTTGGCACGTGCCCTTCACCCTTTCTTTATTCCTTCTTCCACACTGCTGCCTGGAATTCGAGTCTAGCCTTCATCTTGGACCACAAAGACAGTGGCACAGCCCGGGCAGGGGGGAGGTGAAGCCAAAGAAAACTGAGCCCTGCAGATTTGGAGTGAGACACCTATCAGCCCAACACTGTCTGTACATGAACTTGTACAGAATTGGGATAAAACCCCTATTCTGTTTATGCTAAGGTTATTTGAGAACTTTCTGTTATGTGCAGCCAAACCCAATTCTAATTGAGATATAAGTATTACAATTAACTAGTTATTGGTTTTTAAAAAAAGATTATGTAAGAGGTATTTATAAGAATATAATAAAATCACAGAAGTCAAATTGTAAGCCAGATTATCATCTATGAGCCTAAACATATAATGATGTTTTTAAAAAGCATATTCAGTGACTTATTCAGCTAACTGTATTGTATCAGGCCCTGTACCAGACTCTAAGGATGCCGTAGTGAATAAGCCACCGCCAGCGCCCTCCTGCATCTCACACCTGGGGAAACTCTACCACAGTTCTGATAGTAGGACTAAGCAGAGGGCGCTAAGGCACACCCTCCTGCAGCTGGGGAAAGGGCCAGAGAATGCCTGCTCAGAGCCGAGGTCCCCCTGAGACCTGAAGAACCAATGGGAGCTTGGCAGACCAAGAAGAAGAAAGAAGCAGATGCTGGGCGGTGGGCTCTGCCGGTGCGGAAACTTGGAACAGAGGGCGCATAGACTTCTGGAGGGCTGCAGGAAAGGCAATTAAAGATGAGGGTTGTTCATGCAGAACTGCGCTGGAACATGACACAACGGTGCTCTATTACGAGGCATTAGAGAGGCCTACATCGACATGGCATGGGGCTTAAAGAGAGTTCCGTTTTTCAAGAGTGGAAAAGGAAGTCCCCAACAGACTTGTAGAAAAGTGCTGGTCAACTTCCCTTTGAACTCAGCTGGGGTTGCAGACAATTAGCCGATGTGCAGCGGCACCAGCGCACACAACTGCGGGCCACCCCCGAGGGCCAGAGTGGGTGCTGGGGGAGAGGCTGAGGGAGTGGGGTCTCTGTGAGACTGAAGAGCAGATGGAATAAAATCGAAGTCACGGGGGAGGATGGAGGCTGTGGGTGTAGGCTACCCATGGACGCACTTCAGACCTGGGTAGTGCCAGGAGACGCCCCTACGGAACGAGGGGGAGCAAGGCCTGGGGTTGGAATGGCAGCTCCAGGCTGAGGGCCGAGGGGCAGAGCAGAGAGTTTTGCTTGAGAAGAGCTGGGGGAAAGCAGATTCCAGCCCAGGTCCAGGAGTGTGTATGCTGAGGGAGGAAGAGGGGGAATACTTGGAGAAGACTAGGGAGAGGGTCCCTTCACGCAGGGAGGGGCTGAGGATAAGTCACAGAAAAGTCAGGGTATGGCATTAGGCATGTTGCACAAACAGGTCTCCAGCCAGGGTCCCACTGTGGGCTTCCAGATTGCTTTGTTTAAAATATTTTTTTTGAGATAAAATATACATAATATAAAATGTACCATTTTAATCATTTTTTAAATATCTATTTTTATTGATTTCAGAGAGGAAGGGAGAGGGGAGAGAGAGATAGAAACATCAATGATGAGAGAGAATCCTTGATCGGCTGCCTCCTGCACGCCCCCTACTGGGGATCGAGCCCGCAACCCAAAGCAACCCCGGTATGTGCCCTGACCAGAACCGAACCATGACCTTCTGGTTCAAGGTCGATGCTCAACCACTGAGCTATGCTGGCTGGGCTTGTTCCCTTTCTCGGTCTCAACAGGATAAGAACAATCTCTGCTGAGCAGGTAAAAGATTATTTTGGTGTTTGTTAGTTTAACGTGCCATCTACACTTCTTCCAGGGATATTTAAGTTTTAAGGAACAATTTTAGAACATTAAAAACTTTAGGATTCAAAAGAATAAGACTCTAATGGTGGACTGGCAGAGGGGTGAAGGAGTCAAGGATCATAGATGTGCTTTTGCTGCTTCTTTATCCTTCAGGTTGATCATTGATCAATAATAACAAATAATATTGTCATTGAAGAATATCTTCCTCTCTTAACCTTTGACAGTGGGCACTGAGCAAGATAATACATTATTAACTATTTCCCTTGTTCTTCCTTATCCATTTTTATTAGTTTGTTTCTCATCTTCTGACACATACAAATATCACCTTGCTCTTGAATGACACATAGAGCATAACAAACCCCAGAGTGTATCCAAGTCTTCTGTACTTGCTACACGATTCTTTTTTATAGCAAGTGCTCCAGTTGTCTCTAATATCAGCCATTACTCATAAACAAGTGCAAGTGTATAGGACTCCCCTTTAGGGAATCCGAGTTTATGAAAAAGTAACTTATTTCCTTCATATATATAATGATTTCCATGAAAACTAAATGTCTTCAAGTCCAACGCAGAAGGTTTAGAACAATCCTGGTAACTATTTGTGCCCTAGTTTAGTGTTGGTGGTATGCATTATCCTCATTTGATCCTCGTGTCAGCACTGTGAGGTGGTCGAGCTGGGAAAGCATTGTACAATTTATAAATGTGGAAACTAAGTCTCGGACATAACTTGCAGAAGGTATGAAACTAAGCTGACTTCGACCTGATCTCTTCATTCCAAATCCCATCCTCTTTCCACTCCACTTCTGCTAGTTGTTACCATCGGCATATCTCTACTGGACTAGCGACTAGCGGTTTATTTTCAATGCCCAATTGGCTTGAAATCACTGCTAAAACCAACAAGTGTAGCAAATGGCAATCTTAAATATGTTTCTTTCAAGTGGTCACCTATTTAGGTCTGATACACTGAAATAAGGCTGAAATGTATTTCATTGTAGATATACTCTTAAGTTAGTTGTTTTAAAAAATGTGTCACTATAAACTTAAAAAAAATTGTTGTTGTTGTTAACCCTCACCTGAGGATATTTTTTCCCCTGGTTTTTAGAGAGACTATAAGGTAGGAAGGGAGGAAGGGAGAAAGGGAGGAAGGGATGGGGAGAGAAACATTGATGTGAGAGAGACACATTAATTGGTTGCCTTCTACACACACCCCAACCAGGCCAGGGATGGAACTTGCAACTCACTCACATGCATACATGCCCTGGCAGGGAACAGAACCCAAGACCCTTCCTTGCATGGGCTGGTGTTCTAAACAGTGAGTTACACCGGCCAGGGCAACATTTTTAAAATTTTTTTTTACCACTCCATAAAGTTTGGAAATAAAATGTTTAAAAATTTATTTGAGAGACAGACAGACAATGATTTGTTGTTCTACTTATTTATGCATTCATTGGTTGGTTCTTGTATGCGCCCTAACTGGGGATCAAACCCACAACCTTGGTGTATATGATGCTCTAACCAAATGAGCTTCCTAGCCAGGGCAAGATTTTTAAAAAGGTTTAAAAACTGAAAAACAGTTTGCTAAAATGTAAGTGTATTTACAGGACTTTTGCCAAATCACAGTGTCTAAAATGTTTTCTAAACTCAAAATGATTCTCCAGCATTTACTTTTCCCTTATAATATATTTATAATAATCATTTGGTGTGTCCTATAGACAGATATGAAACATATTATGAGAATACTTTTCTATAGAAACAGTAAATAATTATAATGTATATTTTTCTGATTTAAATACTTTAAATACATTACTTGTTTTTACTCATATATAATCCCATGTATGTTTTGCTTATTACACTAAAGAAACAAACTTTCCCTCTCTTCTCTTAAAAATTTTTTTTATTTCTTACTAAATTCTACTTTCTTCCACTAAAACGTAACAAAGTCAACAGAATAGTTGTACAGTAATGAGAAAACCAACAAGGATCTCCTTCAGAGTAAGGCTGAAGGGAAACAATTTGTAGTAGTTAAGATTTATTCCCTTATCCTACCCTCTAAATATTACATCTCTTAACAAAGAATTCTTGTTTCACTTTATTGCAAAGTGTGTAGCAGGGCGGTGTTTAGAAATAGTACAGATCTAAATGCACGTATGTTAGTAGTGCTAGCTGTGAGTGAACCCAAAGAAAATGAGAAATTCAATTTGTTACACTGACGTCTCCTGTAAACAAAAGAAAAATATCAAGAGTGTCAGGATTTTTTTAAAAAAAAAATCAGTATCAGACTGTTCTTAAAAATCAATAATTGCTATCCTAGAAGTTACTAATAAACAAGGAACCAGAACTCTGAGCTTAATAGTCTTTCCTTCCACGCCTTCCCTCAATCATAATGAGGGCATTAGTTTCAGCTCAGTTTTGAAGTTTCAGAGTCTGAGTTTAAAATGAACATTTCTGCCCACTTGCACCGAACAGCCAGGCACTGTTCCAGAATTTCACTTCACAATCCACACACACTATTTTTGCTATTAGACATTTATCGTAATTGTGACAAACACATCATTGGTTTAATTAAAATGAATTATAAATGAATTATATATATATATAATTTAAATACGTTAATCTTATAGAATAGCTGAGAGAGGAGGAATTCACTGAAAAATACAGCAGCAATATAAAATGAATCTACTAGTAGATGCCTAGGACCACTAGTTATGTTTGCTTTCCTGTGCCCACCACGGTACATGCTAAAAGGGTTACTGGTCTACGGCCAGTGTTGCCAGGACCATCCTGGGAACTGGGAACAATGGCGAGCAGGATGCACCCCCCCCCCCCCCGCTGCGAAGGCGTGGGGTGTAACTAACACTCGCTCTGGACGGCAGGCGACCGACCGCGGTGTAAGGCTTCGGGTGCTCCGTAGAGGGAGGGATGCAATGGCGCCCCCGATCCTCACTTTGGGTAAATAAATAGACGAGGGAAGGGGAGACAGCCACTTCTGAGGGAAGGAGGAGACAGACGGGGCAGTGGGGCAGAGCCAGGGAAGAGCGGGTACGTTTAGAGCCACGAGAGCCTGTCGGGTGAATGTGGAACTCACTCGGGCCGGCGGTGAAGAGCCAGCTGGAGAGGAGACGCAAATGAAAACAAGATTCGGAGGGCCTTCTGCAGCAAATTTGAGGAGAGAGGGTTTTAACCTGAGGGCCACAGAGATCCCCTAAAAGGTTTAAACGAGAGAAACACCATCTGAGTCCCTTTAAAACAATCCGATTGAAAGATCGAGCTGGGGGGGTGGGGGTGGGGGGGGGGTGGGGGTGGGCGGCGGGGGAGGAGCAGAGCCCCGGACGCGGAGAGGTTACCTGGGTTATGGAGCTGGCACCTGCAGCGATCCGGTGGGCGACGCTGCTGGCCTGCACGGCGGGAGTGGAGCGTGGCAGGAGCGACCACCGGCGACAGGTTGTGCGGAAGTAGGACGGATCCTGGGCTTAATGACTGGAGGATGAAGTGGGGGGGCCGGTGACCAAGTTGCCGTGACGCTAAAACGGGAAACACGGAAAGTTGGGAGGGAAGGTGTGGAGCTCCGCTCAGCACATACACAGGGAGGATGAGCTTTCTGTGGCCCCCAAGTTACTAGTGAACACGCCCGGACTGCAGGACAGCGTGGTCTGCGAGGAGGGTGACGCTCTGCGCGCGGCCCAGCCGGTATCCGGGGGTGCACGGGGGAGGTGGCCGGGACAGCTCCCCAGGGGACCCCACCCGCGGGGCGGGACGGTGCTTGTATGCCACTTTTCTCCAAATACACACCAAATCATCACGCAACATGCTGCTTGGCAGATAGCGGGGGGTCATTGCTCTAAGGCTGCAGGTGGGGAAAATGAGACCTTGGGGTAAGGGCTTGTTCCTCATCACCTGGAGGTGAACCTTGACCGCCTCCACGCCACTCTGCACATTAACGCAAGGCACCCGATCGCTGACATCTATTCCTCTCACAGATTAGGTAGAGGAGGTCACGGAAATAGGTTTGTTTTTCTAAAAATGTCTGTGTTCCTTTTCCCCAAGCCCCATGAAAAAAAAAATTTATGTGATCAACTTTCAATTTTAATAAACATCACTAGAAAGTAAAAAATATATATAACCACTTTCCTTTAAAACAACAACAACAGAAAACTCTGGACAGAGCTGAATTTTAGAATAATTCTCTACCAGTTCTTCGAATTCTCTGTGCGGCATAAACAAATCTTGACAGATTCTGGCTGGAAGCTCGTTAGCTCGGCACGTTCATCCCCGGTTTCCCGATCTCCGGGAGGCACCTACTCGGCCGCCCTGCACCGCCCCTCCCGCGCCCCCCTGCGGCGGCACCACCTGCTCCCGGCGCCTCCCCGTTCTCCCGCTGGCCCGCCCGCGCCGGTTCTCACGGCCGCTCCCGCCCCGTGCACTTGGCAGAGCTTCGGAGTTCTGCCCGCCCATTCCACGCCAGCTCCCCAGCCCCGGCGGCGCACTCCCGCTCTTCTCCGCCGCTGCCCCGCGCGGCGCCCCCCACGAAGTTTTCCCTCCCGCACGGCCCCCCGCGAGGGCTTGGGAGGCGGTCCCTGGCCGGCCGGCGCTGATTGGCTGCCTCCTTGGCGCCCCGCCCCCCGTGCACGCGCAGGAGGCGGGGCGTCCCGGGACGGGCTCGGGCGCGCGCGGCGCGGCTCCGCGGACGGAGCGTCCGTGACCCGCGTGCCGGCCCCGGTGTCCCTGCCCGGGCGTTCGCGAGGTGGGGGCGAGCGGGCGGCGGCGGCGGGGCGCAGCGGGTTGGAGCTGGCGGGGCGCTGAAAGCCCCTCTGGCCCGGGCGGCACTCCGCGGCCACGGCCAGCCGGGCGCCCCGCGGGGACTGGGAGCTACCCGAGGGGCCGTCGCCGTCGCCAGCCCGGTAGCCCGGATGTCTCTGCCCTCCGCGGCGGGGCCGTCGACGCGCTCCCAGGCCCCGGGAGGAGGCTCGTCTTAAAGGGACAGCGCCGCGTTCCGCCGGAGGGGCGGCGCGTCCTGCCCTTGTGCGCGACCCCTGCCCCAAGGGGCCGCCGCGCGCCGCCGCCGCGAGCCCCCTCCTCCCGGTGGGCGCCGTGGGAGCGGCGCGCCCGGCCGGGGGTGGCCGCAGATGGCTGCCCGGAGGCCAGGTTTCCCTGCGGCCGAGCCGTGGCCGGTGGCGCCGTGCGGGGCCGGGAGGCGCCGGCCTGTGATTGGCCGAGGCCGCGGTGAATGCAGGACATTGTCTGTCGGCGGCCGTCTCTGTCCTCGCCCGCCGCCCGCCACAGGCAAAATGGGTGCGGAGCCAGGGCGGCCCCGCGGCGGTGGGAACACCGCAGTGGGAAAACGTAACGTTTTCGAGATGATAGATTTTAAGAGTGGCATCGAGGTGCCGTTTCAAAACACAAAATCATTATCCACAAGGAAATAAAATCATTGTGCTTGACATAAAGATCTCCTTCCTTTAAGATTAAATGTATTGAGGTAGTTGGAAAAGGCCAACTGTTAAGGCTTAGTTTTGTCTTCAAGATTTCTTTAATTAGGATCTATGATAATTCATCTGAATATTCTTTAAGAATTTTAAGCAAATTTATATTTATATATGTATATATATATATTTATATAAATATATGAAATAACCTTGTTCTGGACAGTACAGCCTGTTTGGGTCTTAGTTTCCACATGTGTAAAAAAGTCAGCCCTAGACTGGTAGCTTTCCAAGTTTGCTCCCTTTGTTAAAATAACTCTGGTTCTGACCCTAGACTTAGAATCCTGATATATCCTATGTAAGGGATCATAGCTCAAGACCTGGGAATAGACGAGACCTGTTCAAGAGCCCTTGAGGACATCATAGTTCTCAGATTGTCTTTGAAAATATGTGGGAGTTACTTAGGCAGAGCTGTAATCTTTCAGTGTGTAATTTTGGAGTAAAGGAAAATGAAAGCAGTAAAGAAATGTGTGGAGATCAATCAGTTCTTAGTCCACGGTTTTCCTTCATCTTAAATAAGTTTTCCAGGTAATGAAATAGTGTAATAAACTATAACCAACTTTCCTATTTTGTTCCTAGTATCAAAGGAATAGAAAAATGGCAAAAGAGAGAAGACACACATGAAATAAAAGATACACACACACAAAAAAAATGTTTGGAGAGTTTTGAGTAAAATTAAGTTGGTATTTGCTTTTTAAAAAAAACTGAATGGGGAAAATTATTGTAGAATTAAGAGCAGGCTTGTGTTGCTATAGGTAATATTTTGTAGCTTCAGTTGCATGCCCTCTTCAACATTAAAAAAAAAAGTCAGTAATTTCATTTAACTGAGCAATCAACAAGAATTAGAGACTTGGAAATGACAAACAAATGAAAGAAGGAAAGCATCCAGAAAAGAAGATAAGTTTAATGGACATGATTTATCGTAGGAGACATGACCTCATTCCTTATTAGAGGGATAGAGGGATTTCCACTAAACCAGATTTGATGTTAAATAAATTTATTATACAGATGATACTAATTTGATTTGTCCCTCTCTTTTTGGTATTATAAAGTGAAGAGATACAAGGAGAACTTTTAAAATAGTGTAGCAGCTTCCTCAGATGACAATTGTTCCCAGGCTCCTCACCCTCACTCACCATAATAAAGGACTAAAAAAGCAGAAATCAGCGTAAGGAATAGCTCTCTCCAGAAGTGACACAGGTAGCTGTGTGGATGTCTGCAGTAAATTTAGTTTTGATTATTTAAAATTTTAGCATTTAAATGGTTGATTTTTATAATTTAAAAAATTTTACTTAAAAGTGATTGAATAAGTGATTAAAATTTAAAGATTAAGCTGAAATTAAGATGTTTGTGGAACTTGGTATATGCTGCACACCATTCTCAGTTATTAGTCGATGTGAAGAGCAGGGTTTTCTTTCATCTTAAAGAAGTTTTCTAGGTGATGAAATAGTATAATAGAGAATAACCAACTTTCTTCTTTGATCCTCACAAAAATCCTAGGGAGCAGGTACAATTATCCCCATTTTAGAAGCATGGAAACTGAAGCTCATAACAGGCGTCCTCAAACTATGGCCCGCGGGCCACATGCGGGTGTTTTTGCCGTTTTGTTTTTTTTACTTCAAAATAAGATATGTGCAGTGTGTATAGGAATTTGTTCATAGTTATTTTTTTTAACTATAGTCCGGCCCTCCAACTGTCTGAGGGACAGTGAACTGGCCCCCTGTTTAAAAAGTCTGCCGAAATCGGTTTGGCTCAGTGGATAGAGCATCGGCCTGTGGACTAAAAGGCACGAGGTTCGATTCTGGTCAAGGGCATGTACCTTGGTTGTGGGCACATCCCCAGTAGCGGGTGTGCAGGAGGCAGCTGATCGATGTTTCTAACTCTCTATCCCTCTTCCTTCCTCTCGGTAAAAAAATCAATAAAATACATTTTAAAAAAATAAAAAGTTTGAGGACCCCTGCTCTAGAAGTTAACTAGCTTGCCCAAGGTCTGACGATGAGTATAGAGCCAGGAATGGGGCCTAAAATCCTTTTTGACTCAACTCAAAACCATGTGGGTATGTGTTCTTGACCACTCACTAAGCAAACTTACTTATTTTTATGGTTATGATTATTAACCCATTTTTGATCAGATCTTTTTGACAGTTGTGCATTTGAATATTTTTGCTATAGCCCTTTCATTCATTTATATTTCAGGTGACCATGTGGATACAAGATTGCCATCTGTATTTATTTTGCTACAGAAAGTCAAGCATCCCTATCATTTCTTTTTTTAAAGAAGCACCTCTCTCTTTTTCCACCATCTTGGGCCCTGTGGAGGCCTGCTGGGAACAGACTTCTCTAAGGACCAATATATTTTTTTATGGAAGGCTGTGGTCCAAGGCCATTTTTTCTAGCTATAAGCGGGGTTCTGGAACCAGAGGGAACACACAGCTCTTCTTAAAATTGAAGGTGTTTATGCTCGAGATGAAGCAGAATTCTGTCTAGGGCAAGAGATGTGCTTCTGTGCACGGAGCAAAGAACACCACAGTGACTCCTGGTGGCGAACCAGACACAACCAGAGTCGCCTGGGGAAAGGTAACTCGTGCTCATGGCAACAGTGGCGTGGTTCCTGCTAAATTCCGAAGCAACCTTCCCGCTAAGGCCATTGGACACAGAACCCGTGTAATGCTGTGCCCCTCAAGGACTTACACGTACTGACAATAAAGAAAACGGATTTGTAAAATAAATAAGAAGCACCTCTCAAATTTGCATCTACTGTTCTTTTTGAAACAGGCATGTACATGGACAGAAGCACAAGGCTCAGTCCTCACCCTCTGCTTTTCTGTCTTTTTCTCTTTCCTTCTTTCAGATGTATCACTTCATAGGACCCCAGTAATACCTGTTGGCCGTGTTTATGCATCTAATTGGGGTCAGGCCCAGAAGAGGTGCTGGTGCAGTCAGCCATTCAGTTATTGGCCGAATACTTACAAGTTGCCCAGTCCTTCAGAAGGTGGAGAGGGATGAGGAGTCACGAACACAAGACAGGGATTTTGGGGGTTCAATAGCATAACACTGAGACCAAGAGCTGTGCCTTTCAGGGGGAAAATATTATATATGTATATAATTTGCCTTTCTTCTTCACTCTGTACCTTTGGCTGAGAAGTGGCACATCTTTAATGACAGTCGGGGTAAAGGGTTGCTGCCCCTCCATTTATTCGGTCTTTTTTGGCATTGGTTCCACAGTCAGTGGCCATGAAGGTGGTCTTCTATAGCTCTGACAGAGGTGGGGGGGCCGAGGGTAGTCAGTCTGAAATCAGTCCCCATCATTGCTTGTTCACAGTGCCTGTTAAAAACTAGAAATAAAATTATTCTGAAGGGGATCATATGTGACTCATTAATCCATGTGATTTCTGATGCTCATTATCACTGAAAATTGAGTTGGCTAAGTCTGTTTAACTTTTGTGATTAAGGATTGGCATTAGGAGTTGATGTTCTGGCGGCCCAGAAGGATAAAAGGATTGTATTCAGCCGTCCTCCCACTCCCACCCGCACAGGAAGCTAGCACTTAGCGCTTTGTCCTTGGCCAGCAAGCAGTTCACCGCCCGTGAAACACTGGCAGGCAAGCCACACAGCTGCATGGAGCACAGGACAACATCAGGCAAGCAAGCCTGACCCACCAAGTCCCACTGCCATCAGTGGGTGACAGGCAAGGCTGCAACAAGTCTTAACACCCAGAGAGGCAGGCCCAACTACAGACAGCCTCCAGGCCTCTTATTAGCTAGCGACTGCCTTTTCACTTTATTTTTACAAAATTCCGTAACTAAGCTCTTACCACTTAATAGTTCTCAAATCCACATATTGAAGCATCTTATAAATGTGTAAAAATATTTTCAACCCTGGCCGGCTTGGCTCAGTGGATGGAGCATTAGCCTGCCGACTGAAGGGTCCCAGGTTCAATTCCGGCCAAGGGCACATGCCTGGGTTGCGAGTTTGATCCCCAGTAGGGGGCATGCAGGAGGCAGCCAACCAATGGTTCTTTCTCATCATTGATGTTTCTATCTCTCTCTCCTTCTCCCTTCCTCTCTGAAATCAATAAAGAAATGTACTTTAAAAAATATATTTTCAGTCACATCTTTCTTGTTTGCTTTTTTCATTTATCTTTGTTCTAGGACTTCTTAGCACTCCACCGGTGGCCACTCTGTCTTCCTGGGCCCCAGCACACAACCAGATTCTGGTCATGCCGTCTTCTCTCTTCAACTCCTCAGCCTCAGCGTGCTGATGGCTTCCCACGGTTGCTGTCATGCCTTACCTTTCACTCTGCCCACACTTCTTAACAGGCTTTTCAAAAGGCCCCAATGAATGTGTCTTTTCTTTCATCTTCTGATCATGTCTGCCCCAGACTCCATCATGACCTGGCGCCTACCCACACCTCGAGTTTAAGCGGTGGCCTTTCCCTTCTTCACCCTTTTTCTCTCACGCAGCAAATTCCTCTCCCCTACACGTTGACCCTCGAGTATGCTATTCTTTCTGTCAGGAATATTCTGTGAGGTCGTCCTTGGGCCCCACCCACATGGGCTGTGTCTGTAACTTCATTTACCACATTGTATTTGAAACACTGCTTTGCCTTTTCAAAGCTAGAAGTTCCGCCGAAACCAGTTTGGCTCAGTGGATAGAACGTCGGCCTGTGGACTCAAGGGTCCGGGGTTCGATTCCGGTCAAAGGCATGTACCTTGGTTGCGGGCACATCCCCAGTAGGGGGTGTGCAAGAGGCAGCTGGTCGATGTTTCTCTCTCATCGATGTTTCTAACTCTCTATCCCTCTCTCTTCCTCTCTGAATCAATAAAATAAAATAAAAAGCTAGAAGTTCCTTGAGATCAAAGATCATGTCTTACCCATGAAAGGGCTAATGCAAAAATATTGAAATATGTAACTGTCAAAGAGATCTGATAAAAAATGGATTAGTGACCATATCTATAGAAATAAATAAGTCTGTTTAGTGAGGAATTGAGAACACACAGCCACATGGCTGTGAGCAGAGTCAGACACAACCTTGGTGCTTAGGACAGTGCTGAACACATGGAATAACATCATGAAATAATAGCTAAATAGCCGAAACCGGTTTGGCTCAGTGGATAGAGCGTCGGCCTGCGGACTGAAAGGTCCCAGGTTCGATTCCGGTCAAGGGCATGTACATCGGTTGCGGGCACATCCCCGGTGGGGGTTGTGCAGGAGGCAGCTGGTCGATGTTTCTCTATCATCGACGTTTCTAGCTCTCTATCCCTCTCCCTTCCTCTCTGTAAAAAATCAATAAAATATATATAAAAAAAATAATAATAGCTAAATATATTTTTTAATATTATTTTGATTTTTTTTGGGGGGAGTGGAGAGAGTAAGGGAGAGGGAGAGATAGAAATCTCAATGATCTGAATCATTGTCTGGCTGCCTCTTGCACACCCCCTACTGGGAATCAAGCCCAAAACCCGGGCAGGTGCCCTGACTGGGAATTGAACCAGCCACCTCCTGGTGCATGGGGCAGTGCTCCACCAGCTGAGCCACACGAGCTGGGATAAATAATTTGAAAATGCTTTGTTCCCTCTATTGATTCTCTTTCTAGATCAGCTTTCTAGTTTTTCAAAATGTAATGGATTCAAAATTGAAGTTTCACTTATTTCAATCTTGTCCGTGTTTACATCGATAAAATTATATTCTTTAATTGATATTGAATATGAACATGATAGCATGCTCTTACCAATAAAAGTTGAGTAAATTAATAATTTGCTCAAAAGTTGAGTGAATTAATATTTTTGGTTCAAGTGGTTAAAATCTAAGGTAATTTGATTTCTTTTATTAGTGGTGAAGCTGTGTGTGTGTGTGTGTGTGTGTGTGTGTGTGTGTAGCAAACAGTCATTTGGTTTTTTATTTTTAAAATATTACTTTCCTTACATCAGAGTTGCCTTAGGAAAAGTAGTTCTATGTTGTACTCCACTCCATAATAAGTAGCTTTAACTGGGAAGTATCATTTTATGGTCTTCTGCCTGTAAATAGAAAAACAAAGACAACAATGTAGCAGGCGTATTTTCGTCAGCAGCTCCCCCGTCTGTGTTTGGGGCAGTCAGAGAAGGGGGAGGACAAGCTCCCTGGCCTCCCTGGTGTTTCTGGAGCTCTAGCAGAGACGTTTTCTGTAATTGGTTTTCCACATTTGCCAAGAGTCTGTTTCCTCTTAACATTCAACATGTTTAACAGAAGTCTTGTAATAGTTCCAAAAATAATAAAACTGGTCCCAAGCATAAAAAATGATACCTACACAGCACATTGGTTTTCCGTCGTGGCTTTGGTTTTGTTAAGTTCTTTTAAATAATTTTTAGTGTCAAATCATGTGATAGAAATAAAAAGTTTTTCTTCACAGTAATAAAAGCCACTGAAGAAATGCTGGCGGTGACCTGTGCGGAGGGTGAGAATTACCTGCACAGAGGCCAGCCCAGGACAGGATAAGTGGGAGGTTGGGCTGACTTCAGTGCTGTATCCTCAGAAGGACAAAAGCTTATTCGGGGTATAAGCTTCTGATATAGTGTCTATAAGGCTGTTCTTAATCTGATGAAATCCACTTCTCACATTGTCAAACATTAACATGAAAAAGCAACGGGAGCTTATAATTTATCCAACCCTCCCATCACTCCTAAGACGGTGGTTACAGTGTCCCAACAATCAGTTTTCTCTGCTTTAATAATTAGATGTTTGACAAGTGAAAATACTGAGACTTCCTTTTAAATTATTACTTAATTTAAATATTATTTGTACAGTTGCAATTATTATGATGATGAAAGCATCTCTTTTTTCTTTAAATAATTTTTTATTTTTCAATTACAGTTACTATACAATATTATATTGGCTTTAGGTGTACAGCCCAGCGATAAGTGATCATCCCAATAAATCTAGTACCCACCTGACACCAGGCATAGTTATTACAATAACATTGACTATATTCCCTGTACTGTATTTCACATCCCCATGACTATTCTGTAACTGCCAATTTGTAGTCCCTTCACCTTTTTCACCTATCCCCCCAGCCCCTTGCCATCTTAAAGAAGACCCTTGCCTGGCTGGTGTGGCTCTGTGGTTTAGAATCAAGCTATGAACCAGGAGGTCATGGTTCGATTCCTGGTCAGAGCACATGCCAGATTGTGGGCTCAATCCCCAGTGGGGGGTGTGCAGGAGACAGCCAATCAGTGATTCTCTTTCATCATTGATGTTTCTATCTCTCCCTCTCCCTTTCTCTCTGAAACTAATAAAAATGTGTATTTTTATTTTTTTCAAAAGAAGGCCCTTGAACATTTTTTGGAATACTGGTTTGGTGGTAATGAACTCCTTTAGCTCTTTCTTGTCTGGGAAACTCTTTATCTGTCCTTCTATTCTAAATGATAGCTTTGCTGGGTAGAGCAATCTTGGTTATAGGTCCTTGCTATTCACCACTTTGGATATTTCTTGCCACTCCTGGCCTGCAAAGTTTCTATTGAGAAATCAGCTGACAGTCATATGGGTGCTCCCTTGTAGGTAACTAACTGCTTTTAAGATTCTCTCTGTGTCTTTAAACTTTGGTATTTTAATTATGATGTGTCCTGGTGTGAGTCTCTTTGGGTTCATCTTGTTTGGGACTCCCTTGACTTGCATGTCTATTTTCTTCACTAGGTTAGGAAGTTTTCCATCATTATTTTTTCACATAGATTTTCTTTTTTTTTTAAATTGAATTCATTCATGTGATATTGGTTAATACAATTATATAGATTCCAGGGATACAATTCTATAATACAGTATCTGTATATTGTATTGTGTGTTCACCACCCCATCAAAATAGGTTTTCAATTCTTTGCTCTCTCTCCTCCTTCCAGCACCCCCATAATGCAAATGTCAGAACACTTGAAGTTATCCCAGAGGCTCCTTAAACTATCCTCATTTTTAAAAATTCTTTTTTCTTTTTCCTATTCTCGTTAGGTATTTTCCTGCTTTCTTATCTTCCAAATCTTTGATTTGTCTTCTGCTTCATCCACTTCACTGCAGATTCCCTGTAATGTATTCTTCATTTCAGTTCGTGTATTATTCATTTCTGACGGGTTCTTTTTATGCTTCTTATCTTTGTTGAAGTTCTAAGTTCAATGAGTATACTTATAACCATTGTTTTGAACTCTGCATCTAGCAGATTATCTTCATTTTGTTTAGTTCTTTTTCTGGAATTTTGTTCTTTATTTTTAGATATGTTTCTTTGTCTCTTCATTTTGGCTGCCTCCCTGTGTTTGTTTCCAAGTATTAGGTAGAGCTGCTATGTCCCCCAGCTTGGTAGAGCGGCCTTATGTAGTAGGTGCCTGTAGGATCCAGTGACACAGCCTCTCCAATCAGCAGAGCTCAGCACTCCATGTGAGCTGTGCCCCCATGTAACCTGGGTATACTCTCCTGTTGCAGTTGAGCCTTGATTGCTGTTGGCACCTGAATGGGAGGGATTTACCCCCAAGTTGATTGGCTGCACAGACTGGCTGCAACCACTGTGGAGAATCAGCTGTGCAGGGGCTGACCCTATGGAACAAGACTTACTTCATTCAGCAGGGCTCTGATGCCTGCTGGGTCTGCCATTTGGGTGGGTCCCTTGTAGAGGAGATTGGATGGTGCTTCAATGTGGTCTGAACCTGTCCACTGGGTGCACTTCCTGGAGTCAAATGGAATGAGCTACAATGTAATCTGCAGATGACTATTACTTGTGCTGGGCTTGGAGGTGCCCAGGGGAGGCCAACCTGTGAACCAAGGCTCTCTGCTGCTAGAGCCAGGCCTGGGGTCACTTAGTGAGAGCTACAGGGAACAGCAAGGACAGATGCTGCTTGTTTGAGGGATTTTAAGAAAATCTGAAGCATGAGCAAAGACAGGCCATTCATATGAAAAAAAAACAACACTGGAAATAGCTCGGGTGGGCCTGCAAGTTGAGTGGGCCAGAGTCTCGGGGAATTACTAGAGCAGGACAAATAGTGTGAGTCAGGTTGATGGAGACTCAGGTATGGTGCCCACCTACCTACTCTGTGTGTGTGAAGAGGTCTCAGAAAAGGAACAGTGGCCCCTGATAGCACTTGTGTCTGGGAGAAATCTGCCCTTCCAGATCTCACCCTGATGCTGGGCAATTTAGTTCCTCCCCGTATGTCCCTGGTGCCTTTGAGCTGTATTCTCAGTGCTGGAGCTAAGAGGGATTGAGTCTGAGTAGGTCCTTTAAGAGGAACTTCCTGGGACTCCAGCAGCCTGTCTCTCTCAGCCTCAATCCACACTGGTTTTTATGGCCAGAAGTTATAGGGACTTCTCTTCCTAGTGCTGGAACCCTGGGCTTGGGAGCCTGGTGTGGGCCTGGGCCCACTCCCTCCTCAGTGGGGACCTCTGCAGCTGAAATATCCCTCCTGATTTTTATCTAGCCCAGTCCACTGCTCCACCCCTCCTGCTAGTCTCACTATGGCTTTTTCTTTATATACCTCATTGTAGGACTTCTGTTCAGCTAGATAGCAGACAGTTCTGAATGATGGTTGTTCTGTAGTTCAGTTGTAATTTTGATGTGATTGTGGGAGGATTCCAGGATGATGTTTACCTACACTGCCATCTTGACTGGAACCACTAAAGCACCTTTAAGTGTTCAGGGCATCTGGATTTACGAAGAACTTAAAAACTCCAGAGAGAAATCAGAGTCACTGACAAGCAGGAAACTGTGAGCTGATAACAAAGTCTCTATGATTTCATGCAAAGCATTTTTAACCATTTCTCCATCAGTAAATTGGAATCCAAAAGATAAGTCCTTGGCAATAAAAATAAATAACCCTGGTGAAGTGATGCTGTGCCCTGCCTGCATCACAGTTGGCGTGGGCATCCCAAACTGGCAGGACTCTCCCCTGACTCACATCCCCATTTGAGAAACCTGCTTCGTCCTTTCCCCAGGTCAGCCCTTGCTGTCTTCTAAAAGGTGCCCACAGCCTGCCTGGGGTGGCTCAGTGGTTGAGCACTGACCCATGCACCAGGAGGACATGGTTCGATTCTGGGTCAAGGCCTGGTTTGTGGGCTCGATCCCCAGTTGGGAATGTGCAGGAGGCAGCAGATCAATGATTCTCTCATCATTGATGTTTCTCTCTCTCTCTCTCTCTCTCTCTCTCTCTCTCTCTCTCTCTCTCTCCCTTCCTCTCTGAAATCAATAAAAAAATATATTAAAGCATAAAGTAAAAATAAAAGGTGCCCACGGACCTGAATGAGATGTGAACGAAACGTCTTGCTGCTCCAAGCAAGTCTGAGGTCCAGCAGCTTCTTAGAACCGAAGACCTGGTTGGAAATGCAGAAGCCCAGGCTGTCCCCTGAGCTTTCGGAATCCAAATCTGTGCTTAACCAGATCCTTGGGGGCTGTGGCCACATCACGGTGAGAAGCCAGGCCTAGAGCATAACTGAGTGGGGATGAACCCAGAGTGGTCACAGCTGCGGAAGCAGGACCCCCTTTATGTCATGTATGTAATTTTAGCCTGTGTTTCTGGGGAATAGAAAGACTGGGGGGCGGGGGGAGTGGATTAAAAGGGAATCCTTATCTCACAGAGCTCGATCAATACATATTGTTCAATTTGTATTATACCTTCAAGATAAAAAAAAAAAACTGGTGGTGGGTGAGAGTGCCGCTCAGTGGGCCAGTATTACCCTTAAATAGTCATTTCTTAGGGCTGCTGTAATGAAGAAGTACAGACTAAGTGACAACAGAAATTTATTCTCTTGTTCTGGAGGCTAGAAGTCAGAATTCAGGTGTAGGCCAGGCTAAGGTCCCTCTGAGACGCATCCTTCCCTCCTCTTCCTGGCTCCTGGGGTTCCTGGCAGTCCCTGGCCAGCAGCTGCCGAGCTCCAGGCTCGGTCCTGGTTGGCACATGGCACTGTCCCTGGGTGTCTGCCTCCAACACGCTGTTTTCTTCTTCCTTTGGGGAAACAAGTCATATTGGATTAAGTCCCCTCTCCTCCAACTCCAGTATGACCTCACCTGCAACGATGTTACTTCCAAATAAGGTCACATTCTGCTAGACCCCGGGATGCCGGAGGAGGAGGAGGAGGTCGGGGTCAGGGGAGGAGGGCAGGGCTGCAGGAAGGTCTCACAGGGTGTCTTTCCAACCAGACTTCAGGCTACCCTCCCCACTCCCACTTTCATTTACATTCTGTGGCCCTGGAATCTGTGTTTGCAACAAGCCCGACGAGCTCCTGATGCACACACAGCCTCACTTGAAACCCACCTCGGTGGGCATCAGGAGCCCTTGGAAGTCCCCATCCCTCCCAGCCTTCACCCACACCCTGCCTGGACCCCCATGTGCTTGTAGACAGACAATAGGGGGAGTGGGAAAACGAGTCCTGGAGGAAGCAGTTAGAGGAGTTTGTTGTTAGAGTACAGTGACAGGTGATAAGGGCCCTTAAGGATGGCAGGAGACTTTTTTTTTAATTTGTAAAGTTCATACACTAAGCTCAAGCATTTAAAACTAGAGATGCTTCGCCCTAGCTGGTTTGGCTCAGTGGATAAAGTGTCAGCCTGCGGAGGGGAGGTGGGGAAGGGGGGGAACTGAAGGGTCCCGGGTTCAATGCCAGTCAAGAGCACATGCCTGGGTTGCAGGCTCAATCCCCACTAGAAGGTGTGCAGGAGGCAGCTGATCAATGCTTCTCATCATTGATGTTTCTGTCTCTCCCTCTCCCTTCCTCTTTGAAATCAGTAAAAAAAAAACAAAACAAAACAAACAAAAAACTAGAGATGCTTCATTCACTCATCAAATACTTGAGTGCCAAGTATATGCAAGACACTGTACTCAGTGCTTTGGGATTTGGGGTATTGCTATTAATAAAAAAGGAAAAAAAGAAAAAAATTTAAATAACGCCAGGAAATTAATATAAGATTGCAATTTAAAACTTATTTTGCCAATTATGGACATTTAAAAAATTGCCATTATAAAAGCAAGGACTTACTTAGATTGTTTTATTTTAAATATATATTTATTTTTGGATAGGTAATACCAAAAGGTAGGAAGGATGACAGTGAAAAGTAAATGTCCCTCCCACAGAGGCAACCATTATTACTTGAGAAAAGCCATTTAGCACCAAAGAAGTAGGAAGAACATAATCTTAAAAAAAAAAAAAAAATAGTGCCCTGGCCAGTGTAGCTCAGTTGGTTGGGCATTGTCCCATGCACCAAAAAGTTACTGATTCAATTCCCAGTGAGGGCACATACCCAGGTTGTGGGCTCAATCAGGGCATGCAGGAGGCAGCCAATCAAATGTTTCTCTCTCCTCCCTTCCTCTCGCTCTCAAAAAAAAAAAAAAAAAATCAATAAAAATAACTTTTAAAAATTATTGATTGCTTTGAGAGAGGAGAAAGGATGGTGGGGGGAGAGAGAGAGAGAGAGAGAGAGAGAGTGAGAGAGAGAGAGAGAGAGAAGAGAGAGATTTGTTGTTTCACTTAGTTAGGTGTTCATTGGTTGATTCTTGTATGTGCCCTGACTGGGGATTGAACCTGCAACCTTGGTGTATCAGGACAATGCTCTAACCCAGTAGTCGGCAAACTGCGGCTCGTGAGCCACATGCGGCTCGTTGGCCCCTTGAGTGTGGCTCTTCCACAAAATACCACGGCCTGGGCGAGTCTATTTTTGAAGAAGGGGCGTTAGAAGTTTAAGTTTAAAAAATGTGGCTCTCAAAAGAAATTTCAATCGTTGTACTGTTGATATTTGGCTCTGTTGACTAATGAGTTTGCCGACCACTGCTCTAACCAACTGAACTACCCGGCCAGGGCCGATAGACTTTATTTTTAAGAGCAATTTTAGGTTCATAGCAAAACAGGTTGCCATATCCCCATGCCCCCGTATTTGTGTTGTAATGCCATCATTTATGAAAACGTAGTACTTGGGCACTTAGGAAAAGACGCAGCGGAGGGCAGGGTTTGGGGTTGTGTACCACGTTGTTGCACATGCAGCTTCTGTGCAGCAGCAGCTCATGGGGACTGGAATGTGGCTATTTTACTGCAAAAGTAATTGTCAACTAGGAGACTGCCATGGCTTTCTCCCGTGATTCCCTCACCCTCCAGCTAGTCGCCTTCACTCGTGTCCTCATGCTCTGTACTTCCTTAGCAATACTCATAAATGATCATGAATGATTTCAAGCCCAAAACACAACCCCTCATGGTCAGCTTGCCCCACTTTTTAATTGTTCCTACTTTCTTACTTCCACAACAGGAGGGACACCATTCTTAGCATTTGTTACATCTTCACTTTCATTTTCATCATAAGATCACACTTTGTATACATTTGACACGTGCTTCAATTTTAAATGAGTTCTAAAAATCCTATCTTTAATGTCCTATTCAGAAAGTCCTATGTGCAGCATCTATTTCTCATGGAATCTCTATATACAAAAATTTCATATTCTGAATGTCATCCTGATGTATAAATTAAATTACTCTCAAGTAGGAAGATGTAAACATAGTATTTCTAGAGATTAATTTCACTTCTCTCAGGATGAGCTAGCTCAAATGTGCTGAGCAGAAAGGCAGTTGTTACCTTTCCTTAAACCCACGGCTTCAACATGACCTTTCACGGAAGGTACAGACAACCTGTAAAAAAATGTCTTCATTCATAGACTAGAAGGGATATGGTCACTTTCTAGGGTGATTGTAACCAAGTGCCACAAACTGGGTGGCTTAAAACAACAGAAACTTATTCTTTCAGTTCTGGAGGCTAGAAGATTGAAGTCAAGATGTCAGCAGGCCTGACTCCCTCTGAAACCTGTAGGGGAAACGTTCCTAGCCTCATCCTCTCTGGTGGCTCGCTGGCAATCTTTGGTGTTCCTTGGTTGAGGCTGCCTAATGTCACGCTCTGACCTTATCGTCCCGTGGCCTCCCTGTGTGTGTCTTCACATGCTGTCTTCTTAGGGACATCAATAGGACTTCATCTTCACTGATCACATCTGCAACCGTCCTATTTCCAAATAAAGACAAATTCTGAGGTCCTGGGGTTAGGACATCAGCATTTTTTTTTTTTTTTTCCCATGGGGAGGGAGAGACACAATTCAACCCGTATCAAGGGAGTAAGGTAAACTTCACATATTTACTTTTTTAGATTTTTATTGATTTTGAGAGAGAAAAGAAGGGAGAAAAACATCGGTGAGAGAAACATCATTGATCGTCTGCCTCCTGCATGCCCCCTACCTACTGGGGATCAAGCCAACAAACCCAGGCTGGGAATTGAACAGGTGACCTATTGGTTCATGGGTCAACACTCAACCACACTGGCCCGGCCACACACTTAAGTTTTGAGGGCAACTCATAAGGCAGCATTTTTGTTTAATGGAGACAAAATCGTATTTACAAGGAAGTGCATAAAGCACAGGTGCATTTATTATAAAGCAAATACCCATGTAACCCCCACTGCTGCTACCAGAGAAGGCCCGGGTGCCCTTCCTTCATCAAAACCCTCCTCCAGATCCACCCAGCTTCCCACATTGCATTGTCATCATGCCACCCTGTCTCCTCCAATGTGTGACAGTTCCTCATTCTTTTTAAAATTTACTTGTTGATTTTAGAGAGAGGGAGGTGGGAGAGAGAGACATCAGTTTGTTGTTCCACTTACTTATGCATTCACTGGTTGATTCTTGCATGTGCCCCAGACGGAAATTGAACCTGCAACCTTGGTGTGTGGGGACAATGCTCTAATCAACTGAGCTGCTCAGCCAGGGGAGTTCCCCATTTATAGCCTTGATATTTTTGATGAGCACTGGCCACTTATTTTGCATGATGTTCAATTTGGGATTGTCCGAGGTTTCCTAATGATTAGTTGAGGCTATATATTTTGGCAAGAATCCCACAGGCCCTGGCCAGGCAGCTCAGTTGGTTGGAGCACCGTGCTGTATACCAAGAGGTTGTGGGCTCTAGTCTCAGGGCACATACCTGGATTGCAGGTTTGGTCTTCAGACAGAGCACCTATGGGGAGGCAACTGATAGATGTTTCTCTCTCCATTCCTCTCTAAAAATCAATAAAAACATGTCTTCCGGTGAAAATATTATTTGGTATTTGTTTTAATTTGCATTCCTCCAAATATGTTTTTTAAAATATATATTTTATAGCTCTTTTTGGTGAACCTATCTTTTTCCTTTTTTTTCTATCAGGTGTTCAGTCCTTTGCCCTTAAATGTGAGTTGGCCTCATGATTTTGTAAAGCTAATGAACACTGAATATATACACTGGCACTTTAAAGTTTCCCATCATGACTTCAACCAACTTAGGTACCATTGTATATATATTATTATCTTGTATATATCCCAATGCAATGTGAGATGCTCTCCTATAAGTTAGGTCCTATTTTCATTTGAACACCCAAGCACATGTAAACTCTAAGGAACACAAGTAGATATGTTCGTTTGTCTAGTTGTATAGTCAATTCTTGTGAAACAGGGTTATCTTCTTTCATTATTAAGGTTTTCTGCTTATATTATTTTTTAGCTCATATAGTCAAACCCTATTCTGCCAACTTTACTACTGAGCTCAGATGAAGCTTCACTACCTATGAGAAAAATCAGTACTTAATATGTTCCAAAGCTAGACATAAATTATTTTTTGAGTAATTAGACACATTTTGGTATCATTTACACTCCTACCCTATTGACTATTAGAAGATAAAGAGACAATTTTCCAGTTAATAGGGTATATTAAAATTAAGCCGAAACCGGTTTAGCTCGGTGGATAGAGCGTCGGCCTGCGGACTGAAGGGTCCCAGGTTCGATTCCGGTCAAGGGCATGCACCTTGGTTGCAGGCACATCCCCAGTAGGGGGTGTGCCAGAGGCGGCTGATCGATGTTTCTCTCTCATCGATGATGTTTCTAACTCTCTATCCCTCTTCCTTCCTCTCTGTAAAAAAATCAATAAAATAAAAAATAAAAAAATTAAAAAAAAATTTTAAAAAAACCACACACACACAAAATGTATGGAGATTCACTTTAGTTCCCATACACAAAGTGTGGCAAAAGTAGGTTTACAGTTGTATAGAAAATAACAATAAATAATAATACAGGAATAATCTGTCTTTCCCATACTCACAACTATAAACCTACATTTGCTCCACCTTGTATTGTAGAATTATATGCTACTCTTCCAAAAGTCTGCTCTCCATTCAGTTGTCTTAAATTCAGAAGAGAAACAGTAAAACTACTTTTATGAAGATTGCAATATTGGAAGGTTACATGTTGAGACTTTAAAAGTTGTATTTATCTTTTTAGTGACCGATATAAAAACTAATCCAAGATTAAAGTCTCAATTACAGTATTAAAGATTCAATTACAGGTGCCACTATTACATTACTTATGATAGGGATGATAAAACGAGCAAAGAAAGCAGACAGTAACATTACTTTGTCAACTGACTAAGTAGGTGAGATACAGAGAAAGTGGTAATGAACTAGAGGAGTCCACTCACTACTCACCCCTGCAGTCCACGCCCGAGGCAGGTTAAGGTTGCTGTGGTAGGAGCTGTATTTGAGGGCTCTATCTTTTCTTAGGGTATTAAAGCACATGTGCTGTTTCTGTTTACTTAACCATTAGTTGCTCTCCTTATACTTGATTTATAAAAAAATTAGGCTAGACAGCATGGAAAAGAAACACATTAAACTTCTGGAAAACCTCATAGCAATTTAAAAATCCAAAGAATCATCCTCTTCTTGGTGTGGAGTGGAACAATTTCTAATTGCCTTAACTTTTTCTACTCATCACTAGAGAAAATGAATGGTACAATCAATGATTCTGGGTATGACCACTTTCAGGGAAAAATAGTTTGTAATAAAAATACTCAAGATAGCCAAAACCGGTTTGGCTCAGTGGATGGAGCGTCGACCTGCGGACTGAAAGGTCCCAGGTTCGATTCCGGTCAAGGGCATGTACCTTGGTTGCGGGCACATCCCCAGTAGGGGGTGTGCAGGAGGCAGCTGATCGATGATTCTCTCTCATTGATGTTTCTAACTCTCTATCCCTCTCTCTTCCTCTCTGTAAAAATCAATAAAAATATAAAAAAAAAATACTCAAGATATTCCATTTCCTCTCCCCTTCCCCTGCCCTCCAGGAGCTGGTTAACACAAAACTAAGATAGGTGACATCCCCTAAGAGTAATACTATAGCTTTCACAGGGCATTGCAGAACATTCAGGGAAGACATAGAAAAAAGGTGAAATCATGAGCGAACTGAAGGTTAGTTTCATACTTAGAACTTGTTTTATAAAGATTTCTTGTAGTTTAAATGTGCTTTTGTGCTGGTTGAGAAGAAAATATTGCTTACATCATCAATAACCAAAAGAATTTCAATATTGTGAAGAGTTTTATAACATTTTAGCAAATTTTTTAAAAAGGGCATTAAACATTCTGACCCTTTAAAAAATATGCTTAGATACATGTAAAAGCTGTGGATGAACTAAAAAAATAGGTTTTTAAAAACTGATGTGGTCATAATAAAAAAAGAACACTTTTATACATAGGATTTTATTTTGCACTGCTATAACAATTTCATTATAGACTAGGGAAGAAAAGGGGAAAAAAAAGGATAAAACCATCACACTGAGTAAGTTACTAAAGCTTTTCTACTTTTTAACAGGATCTTCCATCTGGTAGATTTATTGTCATATCCCCTTCAAAACAGACAAGAATTACCATATTTAAAAGATTATAGATTACCACTGAAAGAAAAATTTTACACAGTCACTGTACATCAAGGTTGAAAAACTGTCCTGCATGGAAAATATACTTAGAAATCATGTGAATAAAAGAAAAGTTATTGTGTTTAAGGAAAAATTGAAGTCCTCATAATGTGCCACCTAAATGTGGACATTCATTCTTCTTGGAGTCGCTTAGGTGTATGAAGTTCTTGCTTCTGCCCATTTCACTCATTATACTGTGTTTTTACCTAACAGCATTCATTAAGGCAAACAAATCCTTTTCTGAGGAGGTCTTAAAGAAATTGTGGACAAACAGCAAACTTTTGGCATTAAAACAGGTTAACACATACATAGCCTTTATAATGTACATTAAGCATATTTTTCGTGGACTAGTGACAAGAGAAGATGAACATGCTTGCTAACAATGTCAAAAAGTTTAAAATTCAGTGTCCAAGCAATTCCTAACAATGCTTTAAGCTCTAAACAGTTTAGAATTTATGCAAATGCATTAATGAATTCAAGCTTGGCAAATTACACCCAAGCAGGTTATTAAACTATATATACAGAAAGTAACTGATAAATATAGAATTAAAAGAATCCTTCTGTTTTTCCTTGTAGCCTTGAAAGTTGACAAACTTTTTGAGGACAGTTCTATTAATATTAAACATTAGGTAACCACAGGTGTTGGGAAACCTAACTACACAAACTGATTTAAAATACTCAAGATGACTCTGTAGTGTTTAATACAATTCAGTTCGTAGGTAAGGGCACAAGACAACATTTAACAAAAATAATCACATCAATTGACCTAGAAATCAAATGCAAATAGTTATGAATACAATCTCCAAAATCTGTCTTTTTAAGTGAACATTAACCATTTATTCAAAGTTATACAAGAATTTGAAAGAGTAAAGTCTTCTGTGACATAAAGCCATTTCAAATAGTTTCATGTCGCAGCTGAGTAGGAGAGGGTGAAAGGAGCAGTGAGTAGCCCCATTTGGGCAGCGCGACGGTAAAAACAGACTCAACAGCAGCCTCCCCCAGCCTGCTGTCCTCCCTGATTGCCTGCAAGCGTGGCATTGGTAGCAGCATGCTGAGGGCCAATTTTAATGCCATTTGCCTGAAATAAAAGACAAAGAATAATACATGTAACTGTATCCAATAAAAATCCACTGCATTCTTAATGATACAATTTTACCAAACAACTCAGAAAAATATCAAGGAGATTTTTACAACAATTAAAACAATCTCTCAGGGGCTGTTTCTTCCTTTTAGGAACAATATTGTGGAAATATTTCTGAAAACAATTATTGCAAGTCATCTTTAAAAGCTAAAACTATGTAAAGCCTATGCTGCTCTAATACAATGTCAAATCTTCTCTCTAGACAGCATTTCTCTCCATGTTGAATCAGCTGCACAGGCTAGGGGCATAAGAGTGTTCTGTGTCATCAATAATTTCTATGATCCCCAAAGACATGGCAGCTTGCCAAGAACCCACACACAGAGCAGTTCTTTCATTCATCAAACTCACACTTATGTCTTAACCCTCACTCCCTCAAGTGGATTTTACCTAAAAATACAACACTTTGAGAAAAGTAATACAGTAGCTTCAGAAATTAAGCTCTTAAGGAAACTTTACGTCACAGTAAATCTCAGATTTATAGTGCTTGGCAGTTGTTCTGCAACAGTAGTAGCCTTGGGGTTTCTGGCACTAGCTCAGTATTGACAGCAGCTGATGTGGTTTCTTTTCGCTCTTTTGACTCCTCTTTAATAAAAAGCATGCCCTATGGCTCATTGGTTTTGCCCCCTCTGGGCTGGTAGCAACTTCTTGAGGAATCAAGGAGTCAGATTTGGCATTTGGCCAAATAAATCGCATGGCCTGTTGGCTCCTGACAGCACGTTACAATCAAAGCTGCACCAGGCACAGTGCAGCAGTCAGCTACTATATGAAACCAGACAGAAACAATGAACATGCACTTTTACAGAGAGGCTCAATTACTGTTCAATTTATATGGCATTAGTCTCTGAATGGTGTCGCCTTTAAATTAACACAAGATCTATTGCCATATAAACCTAGAAGATAGAATTTAGGAACCATAATACTCCAAATTAAAACAAATGAGAAAATCAAGTACTTTTTAGAAAACTTAGGCAAACTGTTTGGTTTCAGCAAAGAATACTGAGGCAAATAATAAAGAGCCTCATTTATGTATAGGCCAAGAGACACATATGCAATGGTTTTCTGATACAGTGCTTTTCTAACTGTAACTGGGTGAGGAATAAGAGTTTCGCTTTTGGAAGCAAAAAGGCTTACTAGAGAATGGCAAATATGTTTATGTAACAGTAAATAATATGCTATAACCATAAAGTGGGGATTTAGGTCAAAATGAAGACCTTTAGTAAACACTCTGAATTATATGCTTCATAGCTTTACATTTTATCCTAATCATGTTGATCAAAATGGGCTCAAAATAATTTTATAAAAAACAAACACAAAACCCCCAAGAAAAGCAAATCAGTGCCAATGGCCAATTACATATATTAATTTAATTTCCTGAAAATATGCTATGCTATACTAAAAATAATTTTCAAATTAGGTATTTCCCACTTTCATATCAGACAACAGGGAGAGCATCATCTTGCATTAGTGACATAGTACATGCATTTACACAACTAGAAAATTATTCCCCAAAGCAGATGACACCATATGGACATGTGGATGAAAGTGGATTTTCTTCTCTCTTTGGAGGATTTATATTATTTTGCATTGCTTACAACAAATGGATAGGGTCACTGGCTTTAATTCATTTGCACAGATATAGAGAGATGCTCTACTAGAACACAAACATTTAACTATTTTACAATATCCAACAATTTTCAGTTATATGATTATAAACTAATGTATTAAAGGACAACACATATCCATTTTAGGAATTAAAGAATATAAAGTCATGAATCCAAGTAGTAATTAAAATTCAGTTTTAAATTAATTAAAGTATATGATTATCTATCCACTATGCTGTACACCTGAAACTAATACAAACAGTAAATGTAAACTATACTAAAAAAAACAAACCACATACAAATAAATATTAGCCAATAATTTTTATATGTATGTACCTCATTATTAATGTCAAAGACTCCTTCTTGGATTTTTTCATAAATTTCTTTTGCTGTATTAATAAATGCCTGAAATATAAGGTAGAAAAATTGGTACAAATTATTTAAAACCACATAGAAAAAGGTTATTATATAAAACCTATATAGAATATCATAAAGTTCAACATACGAAAATCAACCAATTAGTCATACGTTATAGTAATAGAATAAAGGACAAAAATCACATAATGTCAATAGATGCAGAAAAAGCATTTGACAAAATCCAACAATCTATCATGGTAAAAGCACTCAACAAAGTAGGACTAGGAGAAAAATTACTTAACCTGATAAACAGCATCTAAGAAAAACTGATAACTAACATTGTATCCAGTGGAGAAGGCTGAAAGCTTTCTCCCTAAGATCAAGAACAGAGCAAGAGCCCAGCCAGCATGGCTCAGTGGTTGAGTGTTGACCTATGAACCAGGAGGTCACCGTTCGATTCCTGGTCAGGACACATGCCCGAGTTGTGGGCTCAATTCCCAGTTAGGGGGCATGCAGGAGACAGCCAATCAATGATTTTCTCATCATTGATGTTTCTATCTCTCTCTCCCTCTCCCTTCCTCTCTGAAATCAATAAAAACATAGTTTAAAAAAAAGAACAGAGCAAAAATGTATATGAACCTTCATTAGTATTATTAGCAGCAATAGCGAAAAGGTAAAACCACCACAAATGTTTGAGTGATGAATGAAGCCCAAAATGTGGTATAGCCATATAATGGAATTTTGTTTAGCCATAAAAAAAATGAAGTACTGCTCCATGCTAAATATGGATGAAACTTAAAAACATTATGCCAAGTAAAAGAAGCCAGACATAAAGGACCACATTTAATTTGATTCCATATATATGAAATGTTCAAAGAGGTCAATCTGTAGAGAGAGAAAGTAGATTATTGGTTGTTAGGGGTTAAGAGAAGGGGGGAATGGAGAACAACTGCTAATGAATATGGGGTTCAGGTTAGGGTGATGAAACTGTTCCAAAAATTAGTGGTGATGGTTGCATAACTTTGTGAATATGCTAAAATCCATTGCATTGTACCCTTTAACAGCACACAGGAGAAAAATATGTCAACTATATAAGCTGCATTAACATCCATGTTGAAACTAGCTTACTTCTGGAGGTTACTGTTCCACACAAAGTCCTCTTGGCCAGGACAATGTATCCTATATAATAAAGAGGTAATATGCAAATTGATCATCACTCCAACACATAAGATGGCCGCTCCCATGTGTTCAAAGATGGCCAGCAGGGGAGGGCAGTTGGGAGAAACCAGGCCTGCAGGGGAGGGCAGTTGGGTGGGGACAAGGCCTGCAGGGGAGGGCAGTTGGGGGCAACCAGGCTGGCAGGGGAGGACAGTTAGGGGTGACCAGGCTGGCAGGGAGGACAGTTAGGTGGTGATTAGGCTGGCAGGCAGAAGTGGTTAGGGGCAATCAGGCAGGCAGGCAGGCGAGCGGTTGGGAGCCAGAAGTCCTGGATTGTGAGAGGGATCCCAGACTGGAGAAGGTGCAGGCTGGGTTGAGGGACACCCCTCCCCCCACCCCTGCACGAATTTTGTGCACCGGGCCTCTAGTTACTTAATATTCAGTTAGGGACAGAAAAATCCAAGAGATGAAAAGGCAGCTCATGCCATGTTGAATAAAGTTTCACCCTTTTTTCATACAGCATACTACTAAATACCAACATTAATCCACAAACATTCTATAGTTATGCAAAATATTAAAACATTTTATGCAAGCATTGCCAATGCTATGTAAGGTGATTTTAAATTATCAGATTTGAGAGATCACAAAAAATAGTATTAAGAAGACAGGTCCTCTTTAGCATTCTATAAAAATTCATAAAGATATCTTTTCTTTACTACCACTGAGACAGACTTAATTCAAAATTTGAAAAGTAAACAGCGTTCATGGAGAGGAACAAATCACACCTTTCGTCTTTTCTACATTGGAAATATCTGACTGCTGAACTTGCCACCAGAGCTTTTGTTTCCTAATTAACAGGACTGATATGTTTTCACCTTTAAAGGCCTTACAGCTCCCCAGAGTAATCAATCTACTGCAGCTCAATTACTGCACCAAGAACACACCAGTCAGGGAAGGAGACATGAATGACTGCGGCAGGAGCAGAGAGATATGAATATGCATAAACTCTAAGTGGCTGATCGAATCATCAGAGAGGGTCATGAGAATTTGCAGCAAAATAATGAGAAGAATTAATCACTGCAGATTCATAAGGCACTTGGGAAGTGAGTGCACCTTTCATGTGTGTGCTTGAGTTAAAGGGAAGGAGAAACGGGCTTTCAGCCAGCTATGAATTGATTTACATTCCTCAAAATTGAAGTTATCCTGATAAATCAGGAAAATTTTAACTTTATTTCCAATAACATGGCAATTATGGTGATGGCCTCAGAAACTAGGCTGACTAAATACTGAAGTCAACAGATTCATAAATTCACAGGGCTGGAATTCCTTACAGGGGCACCCATATGTGTACATTTTACTAGAATGTTACACAGAGCTACAAGGTTCTATAAGTGAGTTACAACTTCATATAAACACTTACGTTATAAAAGTCAATATTAAATGTGCAATTTAATAAATTGACTATTTGCTAAGGAGTTGATAAATCACTTTAAAAACTGCCTTAATAAAAAAAATAAAACCTGCTTTAAGAAAGCTACGCTACATAAAATTTCCTAATCACTACTAATTCTATTGCCTAAATAGTACTTATTATAGACCAGATACTAGATAAGTGGATTGTTTAACTACATCATAGTGAAAAATATTTAATATTATTAAGTGATTAATTACTGATCAATTTTAATGAGTCCTCAGAGTTTAAAACCCAATGTGACAAATGTACACATTAGTGTACCTGCTTTAAAAATGTGTACCAGCTATAAACAGAAATTATCCAGTTCCTAAATAGAATGAACATTAAGGCTTATTAGAGCTCAAATGAAACTTTTAAGATAAGAGTCTTGGGTGTCACAGGCAATATCTGTCCACTAAAACGGCAAAGCATCTCAAGAAGTTGGAAAGACAAGCGATACATAATTATTGCAATAACTGGCCAACATTTTCTTCAATTTCTCATTTCACTTTGGTCACTAAAAATCAAGCCCCATATATATTTTTCAAGATAGAAATGTAACATTCTGAAATATCTCTAGAACACGGGAAAAAAATGAGGAAATTAGCAACAAGTTAAATAGATACTACAAAGACTTTACTTTAAAAGCTCATGCTTTTATCAAGATTGCCTTAACTTAAAATGTCTTCCAATTTTAGAATTTTAACCAGTTTTACCTTTTCTATTTCCCAGGCTATAAGAAGCAAATTTTGAGGCAGGGGGGAGGAGAAATAAAGAGAACGGGCATGAGGGGTGTGTCTGTGCACCTGTTAAGTGGGGATGAGCATGTGTAGCATTAGGGGGAGGGGTACTGGGGGGACTTGCACTCGACAGCAGCTGTGGCAACAACAGACTTGTGCAGACAGTTCCTGACGGCAGAGTATAAGTGTTAATGACGATGGTCCAAGTCATCCCGGAGAGGGAGGTTCAGTATTTCCCGTTTAACATAAGAAATAGAAAATACGTTTTTGAGAAGTTTTATCATTATTCTTACAAGTTTGATGTATACAAGGGTAAGATTAAAAAATCTATGTGGAACACTTATTTCCTTAATATCAGAAAAATGAGCAAGCTGATGGCATACCTACAGAAAAATTTTAACATTAGTTAACACAATGTTTGTGAAACGTGACATCTTAAAGATCATGACAGGTTTTGTGACACATAAGTTAGAACTGTAAGAATATTATGTTCATATATACATTTCATATATAGTCAATCCAAATATTAATAGGTTATGAAATAGGAAAAATATTTGCTGAGAAACTCATGTCAAAGGATTGCATTATCAACCCTGTGAAACAAACAATATCTAGGCAGATCCATGACTATGAAGTATAAACAGATGTCCTTGCAGCCAACTTAATGTGGCGAGCCTCCTGCTCTCCCACGCAGTGCTCCACTTCAGTATCAGGAGCCCGGCTCTCTTCATTTTACCATTAGCTCTCCCCCTTTGCCCTACTTTGATTAATTGCCATGTTCAGTCCTTTACCTTCATTAGCCATTAATTGCCTTCCACCTCATACACTAATCTTTCAACCCTTGGCAGTAGTTATCTGAATGGTCCTGATAATATCTAAACTTAACACATCACGGGCGGATCACGAGCATTCTCGTGTTTTCATATTACACAGTGTTTTACATAAATGTTAAAGGCACGCCTTAAAATTAAATACCCATTGTATTTTGAAGTTATTTATTACATGTTCTTGCAAGCTAATATCTTTTTATTTTTTATTTATTTATTTTAAATGTATTTTATTGATTTTTTACAGAGAGGAAGGGAAAGGGATAGAGAGTTAGAAACATCGATGAGAGAGAAACATCGATCAGCTGCCTCCTGCACACCCCCTACTGGGGATGTGCCCGCAACCAAGGTACATGCCCCTGACCAGAATTGAACCTGAGACCCTCCAGTCCGCAGGCTGATGCTCTATCCACTGAGCCAAACCAGCTAGGGCACTAATATCTTTTAAAAGTACGATACTTTGTAAAACGTTTTTTGTACTCGTTCAATAGAAACTTACCTGGCCACTGGGTAAAGCTAACAATAAAACTACTGGTGTTAAGTAAATTTTCAGGGACTTTTATAGCACAAATCAAAGTAAATGTAAGGCAAAACTATAAATGCATTATGATTCAAATACATATTCAGCAAACACTAACATCCTACCTTTATCATTTGTCATTTACCCAAGGGCATCTATTATATTGTTACCACAGGTCAACACTTCGCTAGGCACTATGGAAGATACAGGAAGAGGATGTAGTTCTTATTGTTGCTGAAATAAACAATTTAGTTGGGAGAATCTAAGCACAGGGCTGAACTCTGTTGAAGATGCAGGAAAAATAAACATTCTGTGCTGAGTGGCATAGGGAGAACATGTGCAGGGCAGGACTGAGGCAGGTTTGGCTACAGGCCGTGCACAATGTGCGAAGAGGGCCTTCACAGCTGATGAGAGAGAATAGAGGCCAAACTGTATTGTTATTATGGTTTAACAGTTTTAAAGGCAAAACACTGAAAATAAATTCTCTACAACAGAGTAACACAAATTATTTCCTTATGTAACATGCTGCCACCTGGTGGAAAGATAAAAATTACAGTGCCTGTTAGGTAAGAATTCAAAATAAATCGAAGTACCTTAGTTTTATTTAAACATCTTGAACAAATGCTAGAGACAAAGTACCCTGTAAAATAAGCGACTCTTTAGATAACTAAAATGCTGTTTACTTTTCTTCTCAATTGCTAACAATGCTATGGATATTACAGGTGTCCATTTGCCGAAGCTAATAATAACCAGTAACTAAGTACTTACTATAGGCCAGTCACTATTCTAAATGATTTACATAGGTGTCGACTACTTCTGGAAAAAAAGTCAAGGAATGTATAAAAATAAGGAAATTAATTTTCTTTCAAGAAAATCTGGTTGTGCCCTAGCTGATTTGGCTCAGTGGATAGAGCGTGGCCTGCAGACTGAAGGTTCCGGAATTCAATTCCAGTCAAGGGCACATGCCCAAGTTGTGGGCTGGGTCCTCAGGAGGGGGTGTGCAGGAGGCAGCCAATCAATGATTCTCTCTCATCATTGATGTTTCTATCTCTGTCTTCCTCTCTCTTTCTTTCTGAAATCAATAAAAATATATTTAAAAAAATCTGTTTGTGGGATGAAGGTATTTATACCTACTATAAGATTAGCAGAAAGGTTAAGGGTGGGGCTCTAGAACCAGACTGTGTAGGTTCAAACCTCATGTGTTGCTTTGGACTCACTGCTTAACCTTTCTGTAAACAGGATAATAATGGTGCCTACTTCATATTAATTGTTGGGAGGATGAATATAACACACTCATGAATATAACACAATGAAAACAGTGCTTGCCATGTAGCACTTGATGCACGCTAGCTTTTCTCATCCAAATATCTGAGTGTGGTGACACGTGGGGAATGAGAGGAGAAGAGGACACAGGTGCTAGATGTGAATGTGCCCTGAAACACTGCAGACTAAAGGAGAGAAACAGTGATCAACGCTCTTCAGTGAATTGATAGTAGTTCTTGATTAAATAAAGCTAAACACTGAAAAAGTAAATTAGCAACACGTAATGTGAGCCCTAAAGAATAAAATATATTGAGATCAGACTTAAAGAGAGGAAAGTTTTGGGAAAAGAACATTAGACTAGAATTTAAGATTGCACAATTTAAATACAAAACTCCTTCAAATTCTGCGACTTTAAAATGTTCTGATTTTATTTGATTTAGCTTCAGTGGGAGAGGACTCATACATACATCATCCAATATATTAGCTTTCAAATTGTATTTCATGGAAATCCTGCAAGGGCCACTCTTGGGGATGAGGTAGGAAGTAGGCAGTGCCCAGTGAAGGGAGACCATTTTCTCATCTCCCCCCATTTCCCACAGCATCCCACCCCCAATTCCAAAGCAAACACAGTCTACTTTTATTTCTTTCATACTGAGTTTCTTGTGTTCCATTAAAAGAAAGAGGACCACTGCTATATTTGGTTTAAAAAGCACACGTCTCACATCCTTTAAAAAGCTTCTAGTTAAAAATTATTTTGGATTTCTAGGATTATTTTGAGAAGTACTTAATATTTCTGATTATTTTCATCCTTTGTGTCCTTCTTTCCCTTTACTAAAACTAACAGCACCAGTAAATATTTATTAACGATGACAGGAGGTGGCCTAAACAAATCTTGACCAATTTTACCAGGAAAATAAAGGCGGGAAGGAACTGGAATAATTAGGTTAGAAGGGGTTGGGAGATTATAGTATTTAAGAATTTCCTGTTCCTATTTTCTGTCAGAGACAACACACAGATATGTTTAATTCCTTAGTAATTTATTTCTTCCATTAAACAAGCATTTACTGAGTACTTGATTAGTACCAAGCATGGAGCGTACTCGTAAATTATGAGTATCTTTAACCTCAAGGGTATATATAGTACAGGATAGATGTAATTCAAAACTGAAACGTAGCGTGGAAACTTCCACAATAGGGAAAATGTGGCATGAACAGCTGATGGTAAACACTGTGAAGAGAAAAAACCCTGTAAGTGAAGGCCTAAGCAATAAGCAAGCTCCTATTCATTTATTAGGAAAACTGAAGGGAGGAAAGAGCATTCTGGACAGAGGGGAGGATTTTAAGCTCAATTCGAAGCTGAGGTCAGACAGACATGTCTAGAAGTGGCCCACTAGACATTAAGGAACGCTGAAAAGGAAGGAAACAGGTGGGATACAATATGAGAGGACAGTTTAGCAGGGGTGGGGAATGTCCAACCCGTGGGCTGTATAAGGCTCTAAAGCATTTGGGCTGGCCCTGCCAAGGCATTAGGAATTAATGAAATGTTTGAACAAATATAGCAGGGTAATTAAAAAAAACACACCATTTTAATCGATTTGAGAGGAAGGAAGAGGGAGAGGGAGATAGAAACATCAATGATGAGAGAGAATCACTGATGGGCTGCCTCCTACACGTCTCCTATTGGAGATCAAGCCCCCAACATGGGCATGTGCCCTTGACCAGAATTGAAACCGGGAACCTTTAGTCCACAGGCCGAGGCTCTATCCACCGAGCCAAACTGGCTAGGGCCTAGGAGGCTAATTTTTAGGTTGATAATTTTGTATGGCCCGCGAACGATGTTATAAATATCCAAATAGCCCTGGATAGAAAAAGGTTCCCCACCCCTGGTTTAAAGGATGAATTATAAGGAGGTAAAATTGGCAAGAGGGAGACTAGTAAGGAGTCACTTAGTATCTACTTTGGAGAAATTAGCAGGACTTCTTAAGTAGGGCAAGAATGGTAAGGTGTTTAAGGAGGACTCCACTTTTAGCTTAAGTGATTAAGATGGAAGGGTATGCCATGAATTGAGATAAATAAAAAAGGAAGAAAATCAGGTTTCAAGGATGGAATGAAGAGTTATTTTATACATGGAATTCTAATGCTTATGTCATAGACAGGTGGGAAAATCTTGGTAGTTGGTGATTTATATATAAACTGTGAGCCTATTAATATATACTACAGATCAATGTGCGAATGTTTAAGTGTGTGATCTGCATACATCAGCATGATTTTCTTCAGTAAAGTTTAGCTATCCTGGTTTAAAAGTACAGAAGATGAATGTAACTTTCTTTAGTGTGCTTTGGATCATCCTTAAAGTTCTCTAGAGTGATGGCTGAATAAGGATAGAGAAGCTGATGCTAGTTAGCAAAATCTTCCAATTTGTGCAAGAGAGTAGTAAATATTTATTAAACTAAACTCTCCTCAAGCCTGATACAGAGTCACGTCAGATTTCCAGATTTCTCTGACAATACAGCCTAAGGCAAGTAGGATGTCTTCTTAATCAAATTAAGTCTGTGGATTTTCAAGTACAGGAACAGGACACAAGTCTTAGGAAGAGACCATGAAATTGGTCTTCTTAGTTACTGAAGTCTTATCAGGTCATGTGTTTCCCCCTGACATAGGAATCCACCTATCTGATGTCAGTTTAGATGGCCTGGCAGGTTTCTGCAATCTGTCTCAGGGTTAGCTGGCTGGATTTTCATCTTAGCTCTATCTTGAGTACTTTAACAGCTAAGCCAAAAATTTCTAGCGCTGACTTTTCAACAGTTTTAAGATATTTTTAATTACCAGACTTTTGCCTCAATTTTCCACACAGACACACACCACACACATATGCTGTCATAGAGGACTAAGATAAATTCATGCTCAGGATGATAAATGAATGAATGCAGAGAAAAGAGCATATAAATCCTGACTGTGTGCTTGTGTGTGGTGGTGTAGGGAACAGGGAAGTGATGCTATGTATCATTCCCATAGGAGACTCAAACTTGACTATATCTTTGAAGGGTCAAGCAGGAAAGAAGGGCATTTCAAGTACAGAGAACACTTTCTGTGGAGGGTCAAGAGCACTACCCAGCTGCTGGCTCTTAGTTTAATATGGAGAACACACTGTGGGGAGTTGGCAGAAAAAGAGACTTGTATTATAAGCAAAGGAGTTTGATTCTGAAGCTGTGGGGAACCACCAACATGATTTAATAAAATTGGGGTGTGACATTCAATTTTCATTTTTAGAAAGATCTAACAGGCAACAGCGTAGAGCAAGCACGTCAAACTCAAAGGCTAACACAGGCCAAATAAATGAGGCATGTGCCCCGCGGGCCGCGAGTTTGACATGCTTGGTGTAGAGGATTGAAAAAAATGAAGACAGGGAGTCCAAATAGGAGGCAATGAAGGAAGAGGGCAATTTGGAGAGATATTGGACAGGTAGAAAAAACAAGACACAAGTGGAAAATGATACATGGTGACTGAATAAATGACTGTAAAGCGGTTGGAGAAAGGAACTGCTCTAGAACGTAGGATACTGAAGACCTGCAGGAGAGAAGGGTTATCAGTTCAGTCTACGTATGGTAAACTGGGAAGGTCTAAGACCACTCCTGCAGAGATGTCCAGGCAGCAGTGGTCAATGTGGAGCTGAACACACACCCCAAGAAGGGTATCTGAAATCATGGATCAAGGTGACATTTTAACACGAAAGAAAAGCTGGAAAAGGGTCTGGGAAGGCTAGAATGGCACAAAGAGGAGAAAATGGTATTGGAGCTAAGGAAAAAGAAGTTTATAGAAGAGAAGTCAAAAAAACCCCCAAGGGATTAAAGAACTGAAAAGCATTTGTTAGGTGAGGCAATTAGGAGTTCCAGTGTGACCTTGGACATGCATGGTAGAGGAAGTCACTGAGATGTGAAGAAGAATGAGGAAATGGATATATATGGGTCTTACTACAAGCTAGAAGAGAACATATCCAGAACCGAAAATGACAGATTTTTATTTTTAAGATAGTTGAATGTGATTATTTAACTATACGCTGAGAGCCAAGAATAGGTAGAGAAAGAGAGGATGAAGATGATGAGACATTTTGAAGGAATGTCTCTGAGGAGATGGGAAAGGACTCTGCCAGATTCCTCAGTTTCCGTACTCCTCAGAGTGAATCCATGATCAGCAGTATCAACATCACTTGAGAACTGGATCCAAAAGCAGACTTTCAGGCCCCAGACCTACTGATCATAATCTGCATTTTAACAGGATTCCTAGGTGACTTAAGTGCATATTAATGTTTGAGAAGGACTGCTCCAAATACAACTTATTTGGGAAAAAATGTTTTTGCAATATAGTTTGAGCTTCAAAATCGTGTCCACATCCTCCACTGCAATCTGTATGTTACCATGAAGAGAATAAGCAAAATAAAAGAGACACTAATCCCTTAGATGTTGTGTGTCCCCACCCCTAATTTCATTTTTTTTGGGGGGGGTGGGGAGAGGGGAATGGCTAAATCACACTTGGAAATCTCTGGGATACATAAAAGTCAACAAGTTTCTCAACAGTGGGTTTCAAAAACTAATATGCTGTGTAAATCCTGTTTTGTCCTCTTTTTAAAAAGGAGGAGGGTATATCCAGCTCCTCCTGAACTAGTTTGACGATGTAGAAGTGATCATTTTAATGAACACTCCTCAAAGGAGAGAATAGCCTCAGTCCTGCTATTCTCCACTGTGTAACACAATATAAAGGGGAATGGATAGGGAACCGAAACTCCTGGGGTTGAGTCCTCCAGAAAAAATGGAGATAACGGACGTAAAAGAACTTTGACAATGTGCTGTACAAATATACAACAGCATTATTATTTCAGCTGCTTGACATGCTTCAATCATTTGAAAACACTTCTGAAAGAAATTTTCCTCTTCTAAAAGCTGATAACAGCGTGTGCAATTCACATCACTGGATTCCAGGGAGAGGAGAAGGAGCTGTCATCTTCATACCACCTCCTCAGTCTGTCACAGGAGAGACCATAGGGTCAGATCTCCCTGGGACCCTGCAGAGCAGGACACTAAACAAAGTTGTGGTTCTGGAATGAACTGCCAGGGGGTGAGGAGCTGTGAATCTGATGGGAAGCCAGGGCAGTTACCAGCAGACATGATATCTTGATTCCTCAGTATTGCTGGTCACACAGTCGATTCTTATTTGCTAATCAGCAAAATCTTTAGTAAAATGGAGTTCAAAATAATTTTTTTCAACCAGAGGTAAAGTGCCGAAACCTCATTTTCCTAATATAAAAAGTGATGACACTATAAATGTTCTGCACATTCAGCATAAATATTAGTTGAGTAAGTGGTAGGCAACTAAATAAAGGGTTCCCCCCCCATATGTTATGCAGTCAAATCTGTATAGCATCCAAATATTGTTTGAAAAATCAGAAGTAATGGAAATTGAAAATGTAAAAAGTCCGTTCTGATCTCCTATTATTATGGGATACCATCTAGACAAGAATATTTGGTCAAAATTGCCTTTTTAATTTCATTGACATTTAGGAGATGAACTCTAGGGTGTACTTCTATCACATATATGAGTATACTAGGGGCCCAGTGCACAAAATTCGTGCACAGAGGGAGGGGGGAGGAAATCTTCAGCCCAGCATGCAACCTCTCCAATCTGGGATCCCACTTACAATCCGGGACGACTGGCTCCTAACCACTCGCCTGCCTGCCTGCCTGATTGCCCCTAACCACTCTACCTGCCTGCCTGCCTGCCTGATTGCCCCTACCTTGCCCCCCTGCCAGCCTGATTGCCCCTACCTTGTCCCCCTGCCTGCTTGATCACCCCTAACTGCTCTCCCCTGCCGACCTGATCTCGCCCCCAACTGCCTTCCTGTGCCGGCCTGATCTTGCCCCCAACTGCCCTCCCCTGCTGGCCTGATCACCCCTAACTGCCTTTGCCTAGGCCCCCACCACCAATGGCTTTGTCCGGAAGGAAGTCGGATGTCTGGAAGATGGCTGGTCAACCCGGTCTAATTAGCATATTACCCATTTATTAGTATAGATAGATTATATAGGACTAGAGGCCTGGTGCATGAATTTCGTGCATGGGGGTGTGTGTCTCTCAGCCCAGGCTGCACCCTCTCCAATTTGGGATCCCTTTCACAATCCAGGACTGCTGGCTCCAAACTGCTCACCTGCCTGCCTTCCTGTTTGCCCCTAACCACTTCTGCCTGCCAGCCTGATCACCCCCTAACCACTCCTCTGCCAGCCTGATTGATGCCTAACTGCCCTCCCCTGCAGGCCTGGTCACCCCCAATTGCCCTTCCCTGCAGGCCTGCTCCCCCCACCAACTGCTCTACCCTGCAGACCTGGGTCCCCCCCAACTGCCCTTCCCTGCAGACCCGGTCTCCCCCAACTTCCCTCCTCTGCAGGCCTGGTCTCTCCCAACTGACCTCCCCTGCAGGCTTGATCACACCCAACTGCCCTCCCTTGCAGGCCTGGTCCCTCCCATCTACCCTCCCCTGCTGGCCATCTGTGGCAGCCATCTTGTGTCCACATGGGGGCAGCCATCTTTGACCACATGGGGGCAGCCAATTTGTGTTGGAATGATGGTCAATTTGCAAATTACTCTTTTATCAGATAGGCTAGGATTGCTTAAATGGGGAGGGGAGCCTTTTTCAGCAGGAGGAGATGCTCTTGGCAGACAAAAACACATAATCCATATATCTGGACTGATAGCCAGCCATATGCACTATACTGCCAAATGGGTGATTAAAAAATTGATTCGCTTTCTTACACCTTACACCAAACAGCTGTTGCCCTTAAAACCCCTCCTCAGCCCTCACCTTAGGTTCTGCCTTCGCAGTTCACCCAGAGTAGGTTCTGATTGGTCAATTTCTATGCTAGTCAGCATCAAAAGCTCTGCCTACTAGGCAGCCATTGGCTCCTCGCACTTCACCCAGATTTGGTTCTGATAGGTCAGTTTCTATGCCAGTCAGTGTCACAAGCTCTGCTTCCTAGGCAGCCATTGGCTCCTCGCAATTCACCCAGATTTGATTCTGATTGGTCGGTCACTATGCCAGTCAACATCTCCGGGCCTAATCAGAGAGGTGGGGCTGATCAGCAACCACCCCAGGCTGCTGGCGAGCGGGCTGAATTGCTGACCTCTGGGAGAGAGGGGCTTGGCTGCTGGTGAGGCCCAGAGAGAGAAGCTTTTTGTCATGCTGAGATATCAGCATGAAAAGGTTTTCAGGTCGAAAACCTAAGACATTTTTTTTTTATGAACAACTTGGTTGAGAACCAAGGTTTGACTGTATTTGTCTTGTAGTCTGTAACTTTGCTGAACCCACTTTTCACAGTGTGTGTGTGTGTGTGTGTGTGTGTTTGAATTCCTTGGGTTTTCCTATAGAGTCAATCATATCATACACAAACAGATACAGTTTTATCTCTTCCTTTCTGAGTTGTGTGCCTTTATTTAGTTGCTTTATTGCACTGGCTAGGACTTCCACCAATATATTACTATTTTTTTCCCCACTTTTTAATTTATTTAGGTATTATATGTGTACATATCTTACCATTATCCCCCCCACCCCACATCCATACATGCCCTCACCCCCCGAGTTTTGTGTCCATTGGTTATGCTTATATGCATGCATACAAGTCCTTCGGTTGATCTCCTATCTCCCCCACCTCTCCCTAACCTTCCCCCTGTAATTTGACAGTCTGTTTGATGCTTTACTGTCTCTGTATCTATATTTTTGTTCATCAGTTTATAATGTTCTTTATTATCCATAAATGAGTGAGCTCATGTGGTATTTTTCTTTCATTGTCTGGCTTGTTTCACTTAGCATAATGTTCTCCAATTACATCCAGGTTGCTGCAAAAAATGAGAATTCCTTCTTTTTTATGGCAGCATAGTATTCCATTGTGTAGATGTACCACAGTTTTTAAATCCACTCATCTGCTGATGGGCACCTAGGCTGTTTCCAAATCTTAGCTATTGTAAACTGTGCTGCTATGAACATAGGGGTGCATATATCCTTTCTGATTGGTGTTTCTAGTTTCTTCGGATATATTCCCAGGAGTGGGATTACTGGGTCAAATGGGAGTTCCATTTTCAGTTTTTTGAGGAAACTCCATACTGTTCTCCCACAGTGGCTGCACCAGTCTGCATTCCCACCAGCAGTGCACGAGGGTTCCTTTTTCTCCGCATCCTCGCCAACACTTGTTTGTTGATTTGTTGATGATGGCCATTCTGACAGGTGTGAGATGGTACCGCATTGTTGTTTTGATTTGCATCTCTCGGATAATTAGTGACTTTGAGCATGTTTTCATGTGTCTCTTGGCCTTGCTTCTGTCTTCTTTTGAAAAGATTCTATTTAGGTCCGTTGCCCATTTTTTTATTGGATCATTTATCTTCCTTTTATTAAGTTGCATAAGCTGCCTGTAGATGTTGGAGATTAAACCTTCCACCAATATATTAAATGAATGGTGAGAGCACACATTCTAGTCTTGTTCCTGATCTTTAGGCTAAAGCATTCAGCCTTTCGCCATTAAGTATAATGTCAGCTGTAGATGCTCTTTAAGAAGCTGAGAAAGTCCTTTTCAATCCCCCCACCCCCTTTTTGAAAATTTTAAAACATATGTGAGTGTTTAATTTTGTCAAATGCTTTTTCAGCATTGACTGCTTATAATGTGGTTTTCCTATTAAAATGGTGGATTATACAGACTGGCTTTTGAATACTAAACGAGCCTTGCATGTCTGGCACAAATTTCATTTGGCCATGATGTATATATTTTATGTACCAGTATATTATTTCATATATTGTTGAAATTCTATTTGCTTATATTTTGCTGAGAATTTTTGTTTATATATTAATAAAAGCTATCAGTCTGTACTTTCTGTTTTTTGTACTTTCTTTGGTTTTGGTATCTGGGTAATATTAGCTTCATAAAATGAATTAGTAAATGTTCTATCTCTTCTACTTTCTGGAAAAGTTAGTGTAGAATTGCTGTTCAATTTTTCTTTAAATGTTTGGTAAACTCCAGTGAAACAATCGGGGCCTAGAGATTTCTTTTGGGGAAATTTTAAAATTACTAATTCAATTTCCTTAATAGTTATAGGACTACTCCAAATAATTTGTTTCCCACTAGGCGAGTTGTGATAGTTCGTGGGTTTTTTGGTCTATTTCATCTAATTTATCATATTGATGTATTATTCCTTTGATGTCTGCAGGGTCGGTAGCTGTATCTTGTTTTCTTCATGATAGTGGTAATATGTGCCTTCTTTCTTTGCCTCTTTGTCAGTTTTGTCAAAAATCTGTCAATTTTACTGGCCTTTAAAATCTAGCTTCTGCCCTAGCTGGTTTGGCTCAGTGAACAGAGTGTCGGCCTGCAGACTGAAGGGTCCCGGGTTCAATTCTGATCAAGGGCACATGCCCAGGGTTCAGGGCTCGATCCCCAGAGTAAGGGGCTTTGCAAGAGGAAGCCAATCAATGATTCTCTCTCACCACTGATGTTCCTCTCTCTCTCTCTCTCTCTCTCTCTCCCTTCCTCTTTAAAATCAACAAAAATATATTAAGAACAAAACAAATAAAACCTAGCTTTTTTTCTTGTTTACTTTCTCTATTGCTTTCCTGTTTTCAATTTTGCCGATTTCTGCTCTTATCTTTATTATTTCCTGCCTTGTATTTGCTTTGGGTTCTTGACTTAAGAGCTAAGATTATTCATTGGAGACTTTTCTTCTTTCTAATGTATGCATTTAATGCTATAAATTTCCCTCTCTGAATTTTGTGTTTCCCACAAATTCTGATACATTGTATTTTCATTTTCATAAAGTTCAATGTTTTTAAAATTTCATTTGAGACTTCCCTTTCACACCTATATTATTTAGAAGTGTACTGTCTAGTTTCTAAGTCTCTGGAAACTTTTCCAATTATCTGTTATTAATAACTGGAACCAAGAAAGCTGAAAGGAGAAATAGACAAAATCATAATCATTAGAACTGTCTTTGATTTCTAGTTTAATTCCACAGTCTAGATTAATTCCATTGGTTCTATTGGTTCTTTTTTTTTTTAAAAAATATATTTTATTGATTTTTTACAGAGAGGAAGAGAGAGGGATAGTTAGAAACATCAATGAGAGAAACATTGATCAGCTGCCTCTTGCACACCCCCTACTGGGGATGTGCCCGCAACCAAGGTACATGCCCTTGACCGGAATCGAACCTGGGACCCTTGAGTCCGCAGGCCGACGCTCTATCCACTGAGCCAAACCGGTTTCGGCTGGTTCTATTGGTTCTTGCTTCACATATCTTTCAGCTCTTTTGTTTGGTGTATACAAATATAAGACTGCTAGATATAAGAATAAATATAAGAATCCTGATGAATTCTTCTTTTATTATATGTCTTACTGTCTCTGGCAATTTTCTTTGCTCTTAAGTCTACTTTATATTATACTACTAGAGCCACTCCTGCTTTCCTTTGATTTTTGTGTGATATGTCTTTTCCCAATCATTTTATTTTCAACTTGCCTATATTGTTTATATTTGAAGTGAGTTTCTTGCAGACACCATGTTTTTTTAATCCACTTTGCCAATCTCTGTCTTTTGATTGTTATAGTTCGATCATTTACATGTCATGTAATTATTAGGGCTTATATCTGCCATTTTATTTTTATTTGCTATTTTTTGGTTTTCCTCCCTGCCTTTCTGAGGAATAACTGAACATTTTTTAGAATTCTATATTGATTTATCTATTGTTTTTTAGTGTATCTCACTGAATATTTCAAGTTGCTCCAGGTATTAAATTGTATACATAAAACTTATCACAATCATTATTTCTTTGAGTTCTTTCTCAGAAACATCTTCTTTCTCTCCTCTTTCTAGATTTCTGATAACACAATGTTAGAGCTTTTGTTATTGTGTTATGGGTCTCTGGGGTACTGTAAATTTTTCCATCTATTTTCTCTCTGTAGTTAGACTGAGTTGTTTCTATCATCCAGTTCACTCTTTCCTCTGTTCCTTTCTTTAAAAAAATAATAATGTTTTTATTGATTTCAGAGAGAAAGGAAGAGGGAGAGAGAGATAAAAAGATCAATGATGAGAGAGAATCACTGATCAGCTGCCTCTTGCATGCCCCTTACTGGGGATTGAGCCTGCAATCCAGGCACGTGCCCTTGACCAGAATTGAACCCAGGACCCTTCATTCTGCAGGCCGACGCTCTATCTACTGAGCCAAACCAACTAGGGCTGTACCTGTCATTTTGCTGATCTCATCCATCGAGTTTTTAATTTCAATTATTATATTTTTCAGTTTTAAAATTTCTATCTGGTTCTTCTTTCTAACTTGTAATTTTTTTTTTATGTGTTTCAAGCAAGCTTCTTTTTCTTTTTTAAAATATATTTTTATTGATTGCAGAGAGAAAGGGAGAGGGAGAGAGAGATAGAAACATCCATGATGAGAGAGAATCATGGATCGGCTGCCTCCTGCAGGCCTCCCAATGGGGATCAAGTCCGCAACCTTTGCATATGCTCTTGACTGGAATCGAACCCGGGACCCTTCAGTCCACAGGCTGACGCTCTATCCACTGAGCCAAACCGGCTAACTCAAGCAAGCTTCTAATTGTTTGTTGAGACACTGTTATAATGGTTGTCTAAAAACAAAATCTTTGTCAGATAATTCTAACATCTGTCATCTTCCTGTTGGCATCTGTTTACCTTTTTTTTCTTTTTCATTTAGTTTGAGATCTTCCTGATTCTAGATGGGAAGAGTGACTTTTATTGAAAACTTGACATTTGGAGTACTGTTTCATTAGCCTCTGGGTCTTTTTAAATCTATACTTTCTATGGCTTCCTCTGACACTGCTCCCACGGGGAAATGATGAGCATGGAAGAACATCATTACAGTCAGCTGATAGTGAAAGCAGCACTCATTTTTTTCCTGTTTGGCTGTAGAACGATATTCCTGCCTCCTGCACGCCCCCTATTGGGGATCCTGGGCATGTGCCTGGTCCGGAATCAAACCTCGACCTCTTGGCTCATAGGTCGACACTCAACCACTGAGCCAGCCAGCTGGGCAGTAGACTGCTTTTCTAAAAAGCTTTCTGTCTTGCTAGGCAGTGCCTTTCCTGGTCTTTTGGCTACAGAGTAAGCTTTCCGCTCCCCTGCACCTGTTAGCCTTCCTAGATCATCAGATTCTCTGGCACCCAATCTGAGACATATGAGGCAAGAAGAAAACCAAGGGAAATCACTGCTGTCTCATTTCTCAAGCCCCAAGATCTCTAACTGATCACCTTTCAAAGTCTTCTTATAATTGTTTTGTATATAATGCTTAAAGTTTTAGTTGTACTTAGCAGGAGAAACAGGTGAAAGTAAGTCTACTCCATCTTTCCAGATGCAGAAGTCTCTGGTTACTATTTTCAAGTTCAATCAGTTCCTAAATTGTGTAAGGAGATTCAGGTTTGTTTTCACCCTTTTGTATAGTACATACAATGCCCACCATCTTAACACTTTATCATAAAATATTTTCAGCTTTTAGGTAAAATTTCAGGGATGACTTCATTATGTAATGCTTGTCTATGATTCCTTTAAAAATAAGATTTATAAAGATTATTTCTGCCCAACTGGCGTGGCTCAGTGGTTGAGCGTTGACCTATGAACCAGGAGGTCATGGTTCGATTTCCGGTGAGGGCACATACCTGGGTTGTGGGCTCCATCCCCAGTGGGGGACGTGCAGGAGGCAGCCGATCGATGATTCTCTCTCATCATTGATGTTTCTCTCTCTCCCCCTCTCCCTTCCTCTCTGAAATCAATAAAAATATACTAAAGAAAAAAATTAAAAAGATTATTTCTTAAATTCTTAGCTTCAGAGGCAAATTAATTTACATGAATAAATAAAATGCTGTTCTCTCATGAGTATGAGGAATTCCTGCCCAGATCAAATTTAAACAATTATTTTTATTATTAACCATAGATAAGGAATGTTTGTAACAAGTGCTGCCAAAACATTAATGGAATAAGCAGGTTTCCACAACTAACTGAAGTACAGTGTTCCTATGAAACCTTTCCTAAGCTGAAATAGCACAAAGTGAAGAGTATCATCCTCTACTTCCTTGAAAGTTCACATTATGTCACTTTGCTTTCACCAAAGACTTACATTAGTACAATAAAGCAAAGTGGTGTATTGGGAACTTTTGAAAGTGGAGGAGATACCTGTATTTCATTTAAATGACAACAGTAATTTGCTACTTATAAATAACCACCACCTATTACTTGTTAAGAGTAAGAGAAATGAACACAAAGGCATTAGGTATAGAACTAGAAACCTAGGATTACTTTCCAACTAGAGGCCCGGTGCATGAGATCTGTGCACTCAGGGGGGGCGGTCCCCTCTCAGCCCGCCTGCACCCTCTCACAGTCCGGGAGACCCCGCCCACCTGCTGCAGTGCCTGGGCCTCCCTCTGTGAGGCGATCATGGGGTGATGGCCGGCCCCCCACCAATCGCATCGCACCTGCCTTGGCTGGCCTGGCGCCAGTGGGTGTCATAGTGTGGTCGTCTGGCCAGCCCTTCTGCTGTTTGATTTGCATATTACGCTTTATTATAGATTGTTGACATTTTGTTATCTGACTCCATAGTATGGTACCATATTAAAATGCACACAATTTTCTGTGTGGTTTGCAAAATCAACAAGAAAATCCATTGTTAATAATCAATAAGGACATGTTTCATATTTCTTGAAACTCCCATAACATGTTGGCCCTATGATTTCAAATACAACACCTGTAATAAAGGAGTCCCTTTCTGAAGCAGGTAGGTTTACATGTTTATTATAAGTTAACAAAGTGATGGAACAGATTTCTCTCTGGATTTGCTGTATGAAGTGAGACATTGCTCTTGTACGTTATCAAGCTGAAATTATTGGCAATAACAGGTAAAGCATTAGTTGGTGCCCACGGGAAATGCAATAAGGACAATCAAGAGCATTTCATCAAGTATAGATAAGTATAATATCTTACCTAAGAAAGAATTCTTCAGTGAATACCAATGCTGTTCAATTACTATAGTCTATTTCTGGGTTCAAGGGTTAATTAGAAGAACTCCAAGTATCATTCTTAATAAATATTTACTCACTGTTTACTATGTCCAAGGCATAGTGCTAAGTGCTGCCTATGACCTCATCCTCTACTATCCTTAGAACAATGAGATTCTTTAATCATTTGTTTTCTAGAATCCCTTCTGGCAGTTGCTTTTAACACATTGGGGACGGATCACGAGAATTCTCGTGTTTTCTGTTCTAAGGCTTGTGGCCAATCATACCTTAAAAAGATATTAGCTTGTAAGAACATGTAATAAATAACTTCAAAATGCAATGGGTATTTGATTTTAAAGTATGCCTTTAACATTTATGTAAAACATTTTTTGTACTCATTCAATAGAAACTTATCTGGCCACTGGGTAAAACTAGCAATAAAACTACTGGCTCGCAATGTGTTAACAGTCTTACCCAAAAAGTAGAACTACAGCATTATTCTAGGCAAACTACTTATTTTTAGCCTCATTCCGACTTTTTCTAAAATAGAATGTAACAAAACATATATACCTTAGAGAGAGGATCAACTGTCTACTCATCTACGTACACTATATTAACACCATATTCAGACATATACAGGATAAAGGAACATAATGTGTTCAGATAACTTCCAAAAGTTCAAGATGATTAATGGAAATAATTGACATACTGCAAATTTTATCTATTCAAGATGGCAGAATTCCCATGCTTTGTATAATATTATACAGCAGTAATACTTTACCCATTTAATCTAAAGTGGCTATAAATAAGCTACAAATGTTCAGCATCTTGAAACATTTCCAAACTTCATTAGTGTCCCTTTTCCTCCCTCTCATGCAACATAAAAAAATTTTAGGGAAAATGTATATACAAAGATGTGTCAAAGCATTTTGGCTTTAAGAGAAGGCTCAGAATATAAGTCAAGAGTCTGATCTAAGATGAATGTTACAAGGCATTTCAAAGCAAAGAAATCTTCCCACTTTATGATATTCAAAGACTATCAGTGATTAAAAGCTTATGGAAGATATACTAATAAATATTAAAGTATATAAAACAAGTGTATTAAGTAAAAAGATAAGAAACATTTAAAAGGACCTCTTTTTTACCTCTTCTACATTGGAAGCAGTCTTAGCAGAAGTTTCCATGAAGATAAGTCCATGTTCTCGTGCAAAAGCTTCACCTTCTTCTTTTTTTACTTCTCTTCTAGATTCTAAATCACTAAACACAGGAAAGAAAGCACCATGTTATTAATGAACACAGGACAAATAGAGGCATCTGTAGAAAATGTACCAAGAGTTTCAAAGTTGTACTGACCATTCTTTCAATTAATTTTTATTTTTTTAAAATAGATTTTATTGACTTTTTACAGAGAGGAAGGGAGAGAGATAGTTAGAAACATCGATGAGAGAGAAACATCAATGAGAGAGAAACATCGATCAGCTGCCTCCTACACACCCCCCACTGGGGATGTGCCCGTAACCAAGGTACATGCCCTTGACCGGAATCGAACCTGGGACCTTTCAGTCCACAGGCTGACGCTCTATCCCCTGAGCCAAACCGGTTTCGGCTCTTTCAATTAATTTTTAATACATAATAAGCAACTGAATTATGCTGGGTATTATGAGGGTCAAAGTGTTTATAAACACTGCTTAGTTTCAAAGAACTAATGATCAAACAGAAGATTCTGAATTACAGCCTATAATGCCAAAACTAAGAGAAACCTCAAGGGAACATCTAGCCCAACACCCTGCCTTTGAGTATAGTGGATTCCCAAAAAGAAGGACCCATTTTACTCAAGTAATAATTTGAGAGAACAGAACTACACTAGTTTCTTCATTCTTCAGCCAGACTGACTTTCTATGAATGTGATTAAAAATAAGTCACACAATTCTCAGAAGCTAAAGAAAATTGCTTAATAAAATCCAAAGTTGGAGGGGGACAATGGTAAGATATGTACACATATAATACCTTAATAAAAAAAAAAAAGTGAAAAAAAAAAAAAATCCAAAGTACTAAGAAAATATATTAATTAGATTATTAATCCAAGTTGGCCTAATTACCAGTAAAGCTGTTAATAGAAAAAGAGAAACAAAAGTCTAAGCTAGAAATCTGGGACAAAAGCATGGTATTCATTTTTATCATCCTGGAACTGTATTAGTAAGGCAGAGAGGGAAAGTAACAGTCTACTTCAAGTGTGTTCTACTGTAAAAATTTTATAACTTCACCATTATAAAGTATTTTAAGCACAAAGAATAGTATAGAGAATAATATAATATCCATTTAGCCTTGATACAGTATTTTGATGGATTTATATCAGTTTTTCTGTTGAGAAATAAAATCAGTAGTTATACAGCTCAACTGCCTCCCGTGTGCCTGTCTGTTCCTGATCTTATTCTCTTCTCTCTTACCTCAAAGGTAACCAGCACTCTATATTTGGCATTTTCATTCTCAGGGTACTTTTATATTTATACTCATGTAAAGAAGGATTTTTTGTTTGTTTTTTCATATTTTTTAAAAATTTAGATGTAGCTATCATTCTACAACTTATTAATTTTGGTCAATATTATGTTTTTCAGATTTATATACATAATGTATATAGGTCTAGTTTCTTAATTTTTTACTGTTGTATTATATTCTATTGAATGAATGCAACAATTCATTTTTAATTCTCCATTGACATAGTTATTTAAAATTTCATTTAATTCACCTGATGATCAGGGGACTGGGGCACAAAGGGGTTAAGAAAACATCCAAGCTCACACTCTAGGAGAAGGTGGTAGAGTGATTCCATCCAGATCACTGTGCTATACTTATACTGCATCATTAAAACATTTTTTAATGATTACCTTTTCTGATAACCAATTATATTGAAGAACTTTTGTCAAATAAGGAAAAATACGAAGAAAAAAATTAGCCATAATTTACTTTCCCCAAGTAATTAACATCTTGGTGAATATAATTCTATATAACTCATTTTGTTTTTCCCTACCGGAATATATTCGTATTCACTATTCATTGTAATTATTTTTTTCCCATTGACTACATCGTGGATCATTTTCCCATGTCATTTTTGCAGTCTTTTACAATGTTATTTTTACTGAGTACACAGTCAAGATTGGCAGTATATTTTATGCAAATCTACACTGCACAAATTAGGAATAATACAAACAAAACAAAGATGTTAAAGTCTCATTCACCTAATGTTAAGCAATGTCAGTGTTTCAACTTTACAAAATTCAGCAGGAACTTCATAACCTCAAAGCTGGCTGACTGGGTAGGCTGTCAATTACGTTTACAAAGTTGCCATATCAGTCACCTCCTTTCTGTGATTGAAACTTCTGTGGGTGATTCTGGTGACTATTTTGTAACCTTCACAAGTTGTTACACTTCAGAAATATTTCATGATTTATTAAATGCCATCTAAGCATTCATTCAGTTTAACAAGTGCTGACAAAACACTCCTAAAAATCAGAAATGGAAGAAGACAATGTGTTGATGGAAGCAGAGAGGGAAGTGATGCAGCTCTAAGCCGAGGAATGTAGGCAGCCCTTAGTAGCGGAGACAACAAATGAATTTCCCGCTAGTCTCCAGAGAGGAACAGCTTTTCTGACACCTTGATTTTAGCCCCATAAAATTCATTTCAGACTTCCGACCTCCACAACTGTCAGATTATAAACTTGTGTTGTTTTAAGTCACACGCGCGCGCGCACACACACACACACACACACACACACACACACACACACACCTGAAATGTTGGAAGGCGTGATATAAGATACTATAAAGGTAACAGCAAGTATAAAAGTGTGACCGTACTATAAAATATTAATGGCAAGATGAGAACTTAAAAACAGGCAAACTAAGTTTGCAAATATTATAGCATTAAGTAGGCAAGGATAATTTATCCAACTATAATCTGAGGGCCTCCTTTGAGTCAAGACTCTTCTTGGATCCCAGAACAAATTACTCAACAAAATAGACAAAAATCCAACTCCCCCTGGACTCATGGAGCTTACACTCTAGTACAGTGGTTGCCAACCTTTCGGACCTTGCGGACCACCAGTTGGCAACCGCTGCTCTAGTAGGAATGAAAAATTTGGGGGTGGGTGGGGAAGAAGTGACAGGAGATGGGGATACATGATTCTGAATTCAGCTCATTTATCTGACAATCATTCTTAAGGGAAAATTAGCTTTGAATTACACAAAACCTTCAGAAAAATACCTTTCCCTTACTACCCCCTTCCCCATTTTATGCATATGCTATGTTTTACTGAAACAATCTCTTACAATGGGAATATTTAAAGTTATTCCCAGTTTCCCACTATCAGTATCTGATTATGTTTGCCTTTTGAAATGTTATCTTAGCAAAGAGGGTTAAGAACCTTGATGTTTGAAGAATTGTTCAAAGAGGAAGCAACACTTAGCTATTCATGGTCTTCTTCTGTTTTACCATTGTACTTTGGTCAATTCCTCAGTTTTCCAGGCATAAAATCATATTGTCGTCTTTGATTTTGCATCCCCACTAGTCCCATTTAAGTTGCTTTTCATTACTTAAATCTTTCTTTCCTAAATCATTCTCTTACTATGCCCACTTTCTGTTTAAGCTTTGTATGCTAATGCTTTAGCTATTAAAAACTTTCATCTTTGTAGATTTTACTTTCTATTTCTTGTATAACCAATTTAAAATGCCACAGTAAGAAAAATCAGTGTTATCTGTCACTATGACTAGGTCACTGCCCTTCTCAAGTCTCTTCATTGGCTCCCTAGTGCTTAATGCATCTAATTCAAAAATTGCTTATTCCCTGTTTCCATGTCTACCCCAATTCATCTCATCTAATAATAATCACCTCATTTATCTCTGCTCACTCCCATTCACTCTTTGCATGTCATACATTCTTTTTTCCTTTCTTCTAGCTTCTTCCTTAAAATGACTTTCCATAGCTACGATATCCCTAATTGTATGGGCCACCCATCCATAGTCATTAGAAACACCTCTTGTATATACTATAAGCTAATCATGGGCAGCAACCAAACTTAAGCCACCCATCATGTTTCAGACACAGGAAAACACTGGAGATAAATATATAAAAATTCCCTTTCTTCTCCAAATACTCTCCTCTTATTATTTCACACATCACTACTGAATGACAGTATAAATACTTCCATATTACAAAGACTAAAACTTCCTTCCAACAATCTTAATCTTAAATGGTTTAGTGAGGCGACTTAAATGAGTAAAGGATAAGCAAGAAAGCCCTTGAGTGAAAGCCAAGATAATACATACATCTAGTTACAAAATAAAAAATTAGCCTTTTACAATGGAAGTACTGCTTAAGTAAATATTTTAACAGCAAACCTAGATTTCTATTAAAACAATACTTTCTATAATCAAATCTATACAGTATACTGTTATTTGTTCTTTCTTTTTAACAGCATAATTGACATAAAGGAAACTGTACCTTTAATATAGTTTGACATATGTATACCTGTGAAGCCATCAGCTTCCCCAATGTTTCCTCATACCCCACTGTAATATATCCTCTCTTCCACCTGTACCCTAAGCAACTAATGATCTGCTTTCTGCCACTGTAGATTAGTCTGCATTTTCTAGAATTTATATAAATAGGATCACACACTAGGTCTTCTTTTCTGTCTGTGTTTTTCACTCAGCATAATCATTTTGAGATTCATCTACTTCGTTGTACATACCAATAGCTCATTCTTCATTACTATGTGGTATTCATTGTATGGCTTTATTCATTCACCAGTTAATTAAAATGTGGGTTGTTTCCAGTTTTGGTTACAAATAAAGCTGCTATGAAAACTTGAGTATAATTTTTTTGTGTGGACACATGAAACGTGTATATTGGGTAAAAACCTAGGAGTGAAATGGCTAGGTCAGTGGACGGCAAACTCATTAGTCAACAGAGCCAAATATCAACAGTACAACGATTGAAATTTCTTTTGAGAGCCAAATTTTTTAAACTTAAACTTCTTCTAACGCCACTTCTTCAAAATAGACTCGCCCAGGCTGTGGTATTTTGTGGAAGAGCCACACTCAAGGGGCCAAAGAGCCGCATGTAGCTCGCGAGCCACAGTTTGCCGACCACCGGGCTAGGTGTTATGGCAGATGCATGTTTACTTTGTAAGGGAACTATCCAATTGTTTAAAAAGTTATATCACTTTATACTCCCACCAGCTGTATGAGTTTCAGTGCCTTTACATCTTTGCTAACACTTATTATGTCAATCTTTTTAATTTTAGCCATTTCAGTGAGTGTGCAATAGCATATCACTGAGGTTTTCATCTGCATTTCCCTCACGATTAGTAGTGTTAAGTATTTTTCATGTGCTTACTTGCCATCATCTGTATGTCTTCTTTGGTGAAGTGCTAGTTCAGATCTTTTTAAAAACTGGGTTGTCTTTTCATTAACGAATTATAAGAATTCTACATTTATTCTAGATTCAAATCTTTTGTCAGATATATGTTCCACATATATTTTATCCTAGCTGGTAGCTTGCCTTTTCATTTTTGTAACTATCTTTGAAGAGAAATTTTAAATTTTGTTGAAGTATAATTTATTTTCCCCCCTCTTATATTTAAAAAATGTTTACATATTTTCTGTCCTATTTAAAAAATGTTTCACAATACTGGAGACACTAAAATTTTGTTTTCTTCTAGAATTTTTTTATACTTTTAGCTCTTACATTTAGGTCTATGACTTAATTTTTATATATGGTGTGAGGTAAGGGTCCAGTGTTCATTTTTGGCACATAGCTATTCAACTGTTACACCACCATTTGATGAAAAGATTAATTATCCTTTCCCCCACTGAACTGCCTTAGCACCTTAGTAAAAAAGTTATTTGACCATATATGTATGGATCTATATCTGGACCTCTCCCTCTGTTCCACTGATTTGTCTATGTATGCCATTATCACACTAAACTGATTATAGTAGCATAATAAATCTTGAAATCAGTATTAGAGAAACCAGTGAATCTTCCAAATTTTATTTTCATATAAATTTTAAAACCAGTTTGGCTTAGTGGATAGCGCATTGGCACATGGATTGAAGGGTCCTGGGTCAATTTCGGTCAAGGGCACTTATCTCAGTTGCAGGCTCGTTCCCCAACACTAGTGGGGGCATGTGCCAGAGGCAACCAATTGATGTGTGTCCCTCACATCAATGCTTCTCTCTCTCTGTCTCTCCCTCTCCCTTCCACTCTTCCTAAAAATCAATGGAAAAATATCCTCAGGTGAGGAATAACAAACAATAAAATGAAAATCAGCTTGTCTATTTCTACCTCCTAAAAAAAAGTCTGATGAATCTTGGGATTACAATGAGTCTTTAAATCAATCTTAAAAATATTTTTAGTTTTCTATCCACGAACACAGTCTCTCTCTCCATTTATTTAGTTTTTTGTTTTTTGTTGTTTTAAGAACTCTAAAGATGCAGTCATCTAATATAGGAATTTTAGGAAGACTAAAGTAATTATAGCTTTGAATTGAGGAACCAAATAACTATGAAGAAAATAGTTTTTAAATAATTATTTAGGAATCACTTATTTTTGGTTGGGATGTAACTGACACATAATCCATGTAAGTTTAAGTTGTACGATCTTATTGATTTGATACATTTACATAACAATATGATTACCAACATAACATTAACTAACACCTCCACCATGTCACACAATTATTTCATGCTGTGTTAAGAACATTTAAGATCTAGTCTCTTAGGATCTTTGAAGAATGTAATTGGTAACCACAATCACAATGCTGTGCATTACATCTCCAGAACTCATTCATTTTCTAATTATAGGTTTGTACCCTTTGACCAACATCTCCCCAATCTGTTGATTTTGTTTACAATATTCTCTTATTATCCCTATAATATCTGAAGTATCTGTAGTGATATCTGTAGAAGATAAGCAGTTCCTGATATTGGTAATGTGTCTTTTTCATGATCAATATTATTTTATTTATCTTCTCAAGAACTAACTTTTGGTTTCATTGGTTTTCTTATTACCCCCCTTTTTTTTCTTACCTTGGGTTTAATTTTCTCTTATCCTTTTAGTTTTTAGTCTTAAAGTGAAAGTTTAGGTTATTGATTTGAAACATTTTCCTAATGTAAGTATTTAGTTATAATCTCCCTTTAAGCACTGCTTTTACTGCATCCCACAAATTCTCAAAGATTGCAAAAAATAGAAAATAACTTCTGTAAAGCAGATAATATTGCAAATAATGTGGTTCGTAGAAATGCAGACTGAGCCTCTTGAAATATAATTATCATCCTATGGATATTGTTCAGTTTTTTATCCATCTGTAAATTCATGTAGGCATTCCTTATTTGATTATAAATATGGTACTGTGTTCTCTTTTAAATAAACTTTAATATCTTACTGGTTCCCTTTTAATCAATGAGATAAATAAAAGCTTTGATGTGTTCATTATCATTTGAGAATCATGATTTTACCTTTCTAAAAACATTATCTTTTAACACTATTTTATAAACCTAAAGAATGAATGAACTATGTCTAGCATTTCAGAATTACTAATTTCATTTTCTACTAAAATTAGTGGTAACTTTCCCACACTCTTGCAAATTTACAGAAACTACGGGAAAGAACATTTTCCCATGTACTACCTTTTTAAATGTAAAGCACAAGGACATTTGTTGCAGATAATGCTCCCTAGAAATATAAAGTTTGGAAGAAAAAAACATTAATATGACACCAATATAAAGCCTTAGAGGTAAGTTTAAAAGTACTAATGTAATATCTACTAAACAATTTTAAAAGTGTTTCGGGATTTTAAGAACAAAAGACTACTTGAAATAGTAATTTCCAACCAAGTTTATTTTCTGTATTTTAAAAACCAAATTATTTCACTCATATGTGGAATATAAAACTGAAATTCATACACACAGACAATAGATGGTGGTTACCAGAGGGAAGGGAGTGGGGATGGGGTAGTAAAGAGTAAAGGGGCCAAATATACGGTGACGAAAGATGACGACATTGGGTGGTGGACACACAATGCAATATCCAGATCATGTATCATAAAAACGTACACTGGAAACTTATATACTATTAAACAATGTCACCTCATTTTAATTAAAAAAAAAAATCTTAGGCTTTTCAAAATTTTATAATTTCAGAAACCACTAACTTACATTTGGACAAATGTACAAGATAAGCACTCCAACAGTGATCACATAAACAACTATCCACAATTATTAATTAATAAAAAAAAGCTTTAAATTATTCCCTTTACCTTTTATTTCCAATAAGCATAATGACCATGTTGGAATTGGAATGCTGGCGGGCATCTTCTAACCAGGTTGTCAAGTGGTTGAATGTATCTCTCCTAAACATAAATGATAATTTTATTACTATTGTCAAAGGATTTCGCCTCACAGTGTACAATGAACACTTATTAAAGATAACTATTTTTAGCCACATCCACTTATGTAATGACAACAGGTTTCAAGTATATATTTGGACTTAAAATCCAGTGATTACAGTTTAGTTTAGAAATTAAATGTAGTAGCACTTTATTAAATTTCAATATATAAATAATATTACCAAATTGATCAACCTGGGAGTAGTTTTTCATATAAGAAAATAATTTAGTTACAAATTTCTGTAGTAAATTTATATTTCTTTTAAGACATACAAGTTTAAAGGAAAATAGCCAGAGCATAAAGGCAAAGCTATACTTTTATTACTGGTAACGACATTTATTTAGAAAAATTCTTTGCATTGACCACTGAACTGAAAAATTTCTAAGTTCTCACCTTGTAATGTCATATACTAGTAAAGCCCCCGCTGCACCTCTGTAATATGACCTTGTGATGGAACGAAAGGACTCTTGCCCTGCCTGTGAGGAAAGAAAAGGTTGAGAATTTCCTTTAATAAATTGTCCTCTTCATTTCCTTATTATTCATATGTAGAATATGGGCAGGTAGGGAATGAGTGCATAAAGGAAAAGAAGGAACCCTAACTTTACCAATCTTAGGAAAAAGTCACATACTACTACTATTGCTCAAGTCAACCAGACAACCAGATGCACAGGCAACCTCCCTACCCCCAAGACCTCTAAACCTCTTTTGGCAATCCCTGACAACCCAATTTACTGAATGGCTTCACAATACATGAATCATTATTAGAGCACAGAATGGACTCCTAGCAACTAAGCTCTGAAGACAAATTTGAAAGGAAGCAAATAACCCAGAGCCTCACATTTGAATTCAATAACCCACTCCCTGGGGCAGCTGTTGACACTAGAATAAATAAAGTCCATTGTAAATAAATGATGAATGACATCTTTACGCCCACCATCTGCTGGTATAAAGGTTGTTGGAAGGCCAAGGATGCAGATTTTATCAGTTATATCACAAACTGCAGTGAGCTTTCAACAGTCATCAGATGGAATTCTTTGAGCAATCATTTTATTATGAAAAACAGAAAATGGTTCTGAATTTAATTTATATAATTTTTCTCCACACTTAATCAATTTTCTCTGTATTTGATATATAATGCTGTCAAAAGGCAACAGGATGTAAAAGTCATCTTTATATCCACTTGTGAAAACAGACTTCAGAGATTATGCAAAATTAGTTAATTTCTCTTTTACTGGTGGCACTAATGTTCTGATTTTCAAGAAAGAATGGTGAAGGATATGCCTATTTCCTTTAAGATTAAAATTGAGACAGTTCTTATAAAAATATTTTTTCATTTTTAATCACTTCTTTTCTACCTTTGAGAAAAACATATGTAAATTAAGTAAACATAAAGCCAGTTTTCACAATTTTTTGTATTCAAAACCTACTAATTTCTTGAAACATATTTATGTTTGCATGTTCTGAATTCTGATCTTCTAATGCAAATATTAAGCCCTGCTTACTCTCAGTAAGCACACAGACAGCTCAAGTTCTGCCTTGTTCTAACCCTCAATACTTTATAATTCCTTGTTCTTCTTGGCCCTCCCACCACACTCCCTCCTTCCCATGCCCCCACACCCAGTGCCCAGCCTGGATCTGGCACACAACGTTCAGACAAAGCCTGTTGAGTGAAAGAATGAATCCTGGTGTCATAGTGCATCCCACCTAAATAAGTATACATGCCAGTAAATCATAACATGCTAAGATTCAGTAAAATAACTTCTATGTGGAAACTAAAGATTAGACCCTCTCTTGGTAACTCAATTCTGGCACTTAGAATAATGTCACGCTAAATTAGATACTGAGAAAGCCACATATAAAAGGGCTGTAAAAATAGCCAACTCAATTCACATAGATTGAGGTAAAAACACTAGATGTTACTAGTTGGAAGCATGAAATTAATTACAATTATGTTACTATAATTTATTGGGATGTATCTTTCAAAAAAGACCTTTCTAATTCAAGTTCAAAATTGCAAGCATTATGGGAATTTCTCCTTTAACTGTTTAGCATAGAAAAACTAAGGCCTAGATTTTTAAGAGATTCATTTCACTGTGAATTATATATATACCAAGTCTGTGGTAAATAATACAAAAAAGATAAATATTTTATTAGTTTAAAATAAAAATCAGTTTTAGAGCTCTTGTATCTGTCACACCTAAACACTGAGTAAGGTGAAAGTCCTTTAAAACAATCTTGCTGGAACATTCTGTGGGATGAGTTAAAATAAATACGCTACTAGAGGAACACCACTACAGACCTAAAACTTCCGTGTTTACAGCCCAGATAAGAAACAGTAAAAGGGAAAATAGTTTAGGAAAAGGAGAAAAGCACACATCTACATACCATTCCCTTTCCTCTCTAGTTATTTTACCAAAAACAAACATGTTGCAATACGGAAATAACATATACACACCTTATATTGAATCCACTGAATCTGGACTTTGCCCACCATTATAAAAATCAAACAAAATGCAATTAAAACCCCCCACACATTCCAAGTGAGGACTATGAATGTCGAATGTATCTTAAAAATCTCTAATTACATAATAAGCAAAGACCAGTATTCAGGATAGTTTTCAAATTCTTGAGAGCTGACTTGTAGGAAAACACCTTACACTCTGGCCTAGTTAATGGCACTAGTAGCCGAAAAAGATTTTGCTCAAATAAGTGTTTTACTATGGCTTATCCTATATAATAAAACTCTAATATGCAAATCGACCAAACAGCGGAATGACCGGTCACTATGACGCACACTGACCACCAGGGGGCAGATGTTCAACACAGGAGCTGCCCCCTGGTGGTCAGTGCGCTCCCACAGGGGGAGCGCTGCTCAGCCAGAAGCCAGGCTCACGGCTGGTGAGCGCAGTGGTGGTGGTGGGAGCCTCTCCCACCTCTGCTGCAGGTGGGCGGTAAGAAGCAAGGGGTCCCGGACTGCGAGAGGGTGCAGGCCGGGCTGAGAGACCCTACCCCCTGAGTGCACGAATTTCGTGCACCGGTCCTTTAGTCCAACTATAAACAAACAACAGCTAACTGCATAAAGCTAGCCCAATAGTTAAGTCAGTGATGGCGAACCTATGACACGCGTGTCAGCACTGACACATGTAGCCATTTCTGATGACACGTGGCCGCTGAGGCGGCCGCATGCCGAGGATGAAACATTTGCTGGTCCTGAGGATGAAACATTTGCGAAATAATGTTTTTTCCTCAAAGTGACACACTACCCGAGTTATGCTCAGTTTTTTGGCGAAGTTTGACACACCAAGCTCAAAAGGTTGCCCATCACTGAGTTAAGTAATCTAGTTTTAAAAAAAGCACTTACATAAACTTGTCCAAACTGTGATTGACATATAGTATTTTAAATGAAAAAGAATGCCAACTTAGGAAATAGAGATTTTTTTCCCTCTGCCTCAGATTTATTTGCACAATAAATGTACACAGGGGGACAACAGCTCCCTGCAGACAGCAGCCCAGGAGTCACACCAATCCTTCTGTCCTCACATTGACAGACAGAGGCCTCTACTCTGGAGCCTTTGTGGGGGCCTGGGTACCTTTGGGAGTCTGAGCTGGAGCCTATGCTGCAGCAGCAGCCTGGTGCTCGGTTTGAGCCTTGTCTTTGGACTTTGGGTGGCAGAGCCTGAGACCCTTGGCAACGCGGGCATGCGCACCTTTTCCAAGCTTAGGGTGAGCAATGTACGTAAGCTGGCTGAGCTTGCAGCTGTTGGGATCCTGGGTTTGACCTCCTTGGGCTTTACGAGGGCCTTGATAACCTTGGCAAGTGCACTCATGGCCTTGGTGTTGTTGGCCTGCATCTTCTTCAGGCCCTTCTTATTGTACTTGTTCCTTAGGAACTTGGGGTCTACACTCGTAAGAGATTATCTTTGTGGTCAGGGTTTCTTGATACCATTTCTGTGCCATTTTCTTTCGGGACTGGTTGTGCATGGTGTGGTTTTTGGACTTGGTCATATTGACATTGAAGCCCACTAGAGATGTTATTTTTTAAAAATATTTTTATTGATTTCAGAGAGGAAGGGAGAGGAAGAGAGAGATAGAAACATCAATGATGAGAGAGAATCATTGATCATCTGCCTCCTGCACGCCCCTACTGGGGACCAAGCCTGCAACTTGGGGATGTGCCCTTGACCAGAACCGAACCCAGGACCCTTTGGTCCGCACGCACACCAGCTAGGGCGTGATGTTATTTTTTGATCCCCTTCACAATAAAGTGTTGGGTTAAAGAGATTTTAGAAGCTTGAAACAGAACAGGATATAGAATTCTCTGTAGTAAGGGATTCCTAATATAAGTTAAGGATGTAGAGAAAAATGTATATATAAGTTAAGGATGTAGAGAAAAATGTATTTAATGAGATGAGGATGACTAGGTAAGTGAATTGCATCAGAAAAACCTGGTGGTCAGAGTGGACAATACAGCTGTTGATTTCTGTAAAACATCAGCGAAGATACCCAGATTTCCACAAAGTATAATAGAGTGAATCGGCTTTGAAAGATAATGGGTAAGTTCCATTTTTAGTAATGCTTAGGATTAAAATCAGAGTCATAAAACATTTGTGAAAAAGAAGCCTTATAGACCTTCATTTTTTCATGTGAGGACTGCTAAGTCAAATAAACTTGATTAGTTTCCCCATACCTTTAAAATTTACTTCCACTGCCACATAAAGATTCCCCCAAACTGGATTCTTTCTGTTGATAACTTTTATAGTAACCAGGTTGGCAATTTAACTCTTCTTCCTCTCCTATTACCTCTATAACATACAACTTTACTCTCATTAAGCTACTGCTTAAAACTTTCTAAATACCCTGAAGCTCTTAGGAGTTGATCTCTATTTGTTTCTCCAAAATTTTATCCTGAGGATATTTTTTCCACGGATTTTTAGAGAGAGTAAAAGGGAGAGAAAGAGACAGAGAGATAGAAACATCGATACATCGATGTGAGAGAAACACATCAATTGGCTGCCTTTGCCTTTGCACATGCCCCAACTAGAACTGGGGATCCAACCTGCAATCGAGGTACATGCCCTTGAATGGAATCAAACCCAGGACTCTTCAGTCTGAAGGCTGATGCTCTTTCCACTGAGCAAATCGGGTAGAATCTTATCTTCTTAGTCAATAAAAGGCTTGCTTACAGCTATTTTTTTTGTCTGATATTTGATCTATATTCTGATTTTTTTTTGCTTTTGTATGTTTATTTTTTTGACTAAAAAAATCACTATTCAATTTCTACAACCTTTGATAACCAATTCAAGCCCCATTCTCTCACAAAGCTATCAAGCTCGTCTACCACAGCCCATAGTTATCCTTTTCTCCTCACAAATCCAAAAGCACTTTCATGTAATCATTTAGTTCTAATACTACCAAATGGATAAAACTAACACACTGCTCAAATGCTTATCTGTTTTCCTCTTTGGTTCTTGAGGGATATCCTAACAGAATAGTAAAGTATATTTATAGTAGGCACTAAAATGTTATCTTGATTGATCCCAAAGAGCAAATAAAGTTAGAAAATTAAGATATGTGAGAATCAGTATTACAGTATTAACTTTTACTTTCACTGTTAGTCACTTATCTAACAATTCCAGTTATCAAACCCTAGCCAAGAACCAAAAAGAAGAAAAAAAAAAGGATTTCTAAACAGCCAAGTAAGTTGTCTAGTGCACAAGCATGAAATCTCAGGTACTTCACTAAACAGACTCAACTTAAAAATCTAGACCAGTGATCAAGGAACTGCTATCATCGAGGAAATTGAGAATTTCATGCATTGAGATCTACATGCAGGAACAAGACTTCTGTTTTGGACAACAGTGACATTAGTAAGAATCAAAGTGACTTTTAGGCTGCCTCAGTGCCCACAGCAAGGATGTTTGAGAAAAGTCAACCAGGACTATAATTTTAGGCCCTTTAAGAGACTTTCCTATAGAAAGTCAAGTAGATCCTAAGAGAAACAGGGCTGTAAATAAGACTTAGAGGATGTGATTATCAACTTCTGATTCTTTTAATGCAGCCATTTAAGAGAAAATAGAGACCATAGGTGGGAAGTAAACAGCAGAGTAGACTGATATGTCTAATATAGGGTCCCTGCGGTTGTTCAAGAAAGAGTGGATGAACAGCTGCAGAAGGAGGCCAAGTAGTTGGGCCTCCCAAGGCCTCTCAACTCTGGGAGTTGGGGGGATGGGAGCAGACAGGAGTGACAGAGGCAGGATTGTTCCCAGTGCTTGGTTCCAGGCCCCTCCCCTATCCCCACCGAATTCTGGTCATCCATTCTTACTGCTTCATTGATACACAAAAATATTCATTTTTTGGGTGAGGCGCTGGGTATAAACAGACATATTTTATAAAGGACTGAGAAAATGTCTGTGCTGAAAAGGTATTTTTAGCATGTACAATTCACATGATTTTTTTTACATAGTTTCACTAACTCTTACTTGAGGTAAAAAATATTTGTAAATATAAAATAAAAATATTTCTAGAGAAATTGAGTAGATATACAGACTTAAAACATTCATATTACAAATTTTGGGTGAGAATAAAATTTATGTGGAAGGTGAATGAAACAGTGATAAAAAGCAAATGACTAGTAAGAATAGAAAAATGAGGTGGATAAAGGCTAGATGAGGGTCTAATAGTGAGAAGAGACTTCTTAAGCCCTCTGTCATGGGTAAATGAATAGGAACTGAGTGCAACTTACGTTCCTTCATTGACTTACTGTGACAGAGATGAAGAATATCAACATCTGACTTCTGATAAAAGATAAAAAGTGACACAGGGCCGAGGGAGAGTGCTTTAAGGGAGGCAGTGATCTGCTGTTATCACTGCTTCCAGCAAGGCCTCCAGAAGTATCTGCTGGTAGCTGGACTCAACTATTCTCAAAAGAAAGAATACATGGTAGTTGTGGATATTTTCAAGGAAAATGCCTTACTTTTATTTTTGAAACTGGAAATGAATATACAATGGATGACAAATATATTAAGATACTGAGACTTAGTCATTGGGGGAAAAATCATTTCTTTAAAGCTGATACAATTAACCATAAGATTTAGCAAAATTTTCCCTGAAGGACTCTAGAATAGTTTTGTAAATGTCTTGGGCCAGGAATAGACATGATTCTTAATTAAAGTGTACCTTGCTATCCATGGTATAGACAAACTACAAAACAACAATTTGGGAAACTGTTTCACTCAGATATAAACTAAGTGTAGAACCAACCTTAATATTTGTCAGATAACGTACATTAAAGAGTTTTGGAAGTCAGGTATGAAAGGAAGAAAACCAATGAAAAATAAGAGAAAAGCCTATAAGGCAGACACTCAGAAAACAACTTTTAAAAGCAGTTTTTTTAAAACATTCCTTAAATTCTGGAACAACCCACTGGGTCCTAGCACCCTACAGGTGAAAGCTCTGGAATTCTTTGGGGGCGGAGTCATGATGTCTTCAAAGGCACCACCCTTTTAGACACAGGAAAGAAAACTACCCCTTAATTTTTCTGATATATAGCCTTAGGCAAGGGAAACAAAAGAAAACAATAAACAAATAGAACTACATCAATCTAAAAAGTTTTTGCACAAGGAAACCATCAACAAATGAAAAGACAGTCTACTGAATGGGAGAACATATTTGCCAATCAATATCCAAAACTTATAAAGAACTTATAAAACTCAACACCAGGAAGGCAAACAATCCAATTAAAAAATGGACAAAGGACCTGAATAGACACTTCTACAAAGAGGACCTACAGATGGCCAATAGACATATGAAAAGATGCTCAATGTCACTAATCATCAGAGTTGCAAGTTAAAACCACAATGAGATATCACATCACACCTGTCAGAATGACTATCACAAAAAAATCAACAAACAACAAGTATTGGAGAGGATGTGGAGAAAAGGGAGCCTTTGTGCACTATTGGTGGGAATGCAGATTGGTGCAGCCACTATGGACAGCAGTTGGAGTTACTTCAAAAAATTAAAAATGGAACTGCCTTCTGACCCTGCGATTCCACTGCCGTAAATATACAAGAAGAAACCCAAAACACTAATTCGAAAGAATATATGCACCCTTATGTTCATTGCAGCGTTATTTACAATAACCAAGATTTGGAAAAGCCCAGTGTCCATCAGTAAATGAGTGGATAAAAAAGCTGTGGTACACTTACACAATGAAATTGGACAAAAAAAAAAAAAAAGGAAATCTTACCTTTTGTGACAGCATGGATAGACCTGGAGAGTATTATGCTAAGTGAAATAAGCCAATCAGAGAAAGACAAATACCTTAAGATTTCACTTGTGGAATCTAATGAACAAAATAAACTAACAAGCAAAATAGAAAACAGACTCATAGATACAGAGAACAACAGATAAACAGCTATCAGAGGAGAGAGGGGCTGGGTGAAAAAGGTCAAGGAGATTAAGCAAAGGAAAAAAAATTCATAGACACAGACAACAGTATGGTGATTACCAGAGGGGAAAGGGGGCTTGGGAAGGTTAGAAGAGGGTAAAGAGAAGGATAAATGGTGATGAAAGGAGATGTGACTTGGGGTGGTGAAAACAATACAATATACAGATGGTGTATTATAAAATGCACACCTGAAAATATGTAATTTTTAAAAATACATTTTTATTAATTTCAGAGAGGAAGGGAGAAGGATAGATAGAAACATCAATAATGAGAGAGAATCATTAATCAGCTGCCTCCTTCCTGCACACCCACTACTGGGGATTGAGCCCGCAACCTGGGCATGTGCTCTGACCTGGAATCGAACCATGACCTCCTGGTTCATAGGTTGATGCACAACCACTGAGCCACACTAGCTGGGCATGAAACCTATATAATTTTATTAACCAATGTCACTCCAATAAATTCAATAAAAAGATTTTTTTAAATTATATAGCAAGTAATAGGCAGTCAGTGAACGTAAATGATAGAATTAGGATTGAAAGCAACGTGGCTTCAAGTGGTTGACACTAAATCAAACTTGTAAAATTAATGCACTGTCAGATCAAGGCTCTAGTGTTGGCATTCATATTTTACCTCACATGTGTATATATGTGACATGCTGCTTGTTTTTCTTAAAAACATATTTTCTGTAGTATTTATGTTTAGATCACAGCCTGAGCATTCATGTTCACCAACATCCAATAGCTGGGGTACACCTGTTGAAAATAGTGCATAAAAAACTAATCTTGCCCTGGCTGGTGTGGCTTAGTGGGTTGAAAGGTTGAGGGTTCAATTCCTAGTCAGGGCATGTATGGGAGGCAACCGATCGATGTTTCTCTCTGACATGGATGTTTCGCTCACTCTCTCTCTTTCTCCTCTCATCCCCCCGCATCTTACCCTCTCTCTAAAATAAACAAACATATTCTCAGGTGAGGATTTAAAAAAAAAAAAGGAGAAAAACTAATCTTTCTGGTACTACATTTCATCTCATGTCTGTAGGGGTGTTTGTGTTTAACAAATCATAACAGGCATAAAATAACATGAAAACAAAACAAACACACAATGTACTTTTATAGAACTTTACTCAAGTCATACAATGTATTTTTGCTATACTTACCGTATCCCATATCTGAAGTTTTATTTGTTTCCCATCAATAGTTATCATTCGAGCACCAAACTCTACACCTGAATAGAGTAGAAAACGATTTGTTACATAATCTAATGGGAATATATTTCACATTTAAGTATTAAAAAAAAAAAAAGACGTTTAGTTGGAGGACATACTATGCCAGGTGATATACAGATGAATTTTTACAAATACAGCTCCTATCCTTAGTAAACATATGAGCTAAGGTAGAGGTGCTAATAAGATATAAGCTGCCCTGGCCGGTTTGGTTCAGTGGTTCATCATTGATGTTTCTCGCTCTCTCTCCCTCTCCCTTTCTCTCTGAAATCAATAAAAATATATTTAAAAAAAAAGATTTCTTTAATCCAATGCACAATGTTAAATTTGACCAAAAAAAACAACTACAAACTAGAAACAGGCCCTTTACTATATCAAGGGTGGGCAGACAAGGCAGGCAGATGCTGCTTTTCTGGGACTGACATTTGGGGTAGAGGGATGAAGATACTGAAACTGACCGGCTAAGACCACCTCTGCTGCAGGACCACTGTACAGGTGCTGTTTCCAGGGCTCTAAGATGCTTCTTCCCCCTATGCTATATTGTCTCTCATTTGTTTAATCATTAAACAAAATAAAAAATATTATTAATGTCTTGGGTGGGTGGGAAGAGACTAACCAAAGAACTTGTATGCATATATGCATAACCCATAGACACAGAGAATAGTGTGGGGAAAGCCTGGGATGGGGGGCAGGAGAAGGCTAGAAGGGGTCAATGGGGAAAAAAGGGGGATATATGTAATACTTTCAACAATAAAAGTTAAAAAGCAAGTATTAATGTCCTGCTGCATATCAATCACTTTTACAAAATTGGCAATATTAATTATACTTATATTTTTTAAAAGTTATGGAGACTGAACTCTGCACAGCAACAAATAGTTTCACTGATTTTTTTTGGACTCATAACTATTCAATTGGACCCTAGTTGTTCCCGACTGGAAGCATATTCCATTTCCACTACCCAAAATTTTCTAATGCTTCTCATCTCATTTATAAAACTTACCAATAGTAAGGTCATGCACTGGTTGAAACCTCTTGTCTGTAAACTGTAGCAATAAACATGATTTACCAACACCTGAAAGTTAAAAAAAAAAAAAAATTGAGACACCAAACTCACAGAAATTAAGAAATTTTACAAAAGCACAAGGAAAACAGGCAGCCAGAGTTTCCGGTGCTCTTAAGAGAGTAGAGGGCTATAGAGCGTCGGCCTGCAGACCAAAGGGTCCCAGGTTTGATTTCAGTTAAGGGCAATTACCTCGGCTGCAGGCTCCTCCCTGGCTTGGGCCCTGGTTGGGCCTCATGCAGGAGGCAACCAATCGACGTGTTTCTCTCACATTGATATTTCTCTGTCTTTCCCTCTGTCTTCCCACTCTCTCTAAAAAGCAATGGAAAAATATCCTCATGTAAGGATTAAAAAAAAAGAAGAAGAAAGAAATTAGAGGACTGAGAATTTAGACGGAAGATGTTAACCAATCCAAAACATCCTTTCATCCTTTCTTATTCATTCAACATTTCAATATGAAAGATGAAAGTGGGAATAACTCCCAGAAGATGACTGAGGTCCTCCCAGTAGCCTCTACCACAGTACTCATGCTATTAAGTGTTCACATGTTTCCTTTTTGTGTAATACTAAAAATATCTAAAAACAATTTCCTCTTTTTGTAGTTTATCTTCTTTTCTATCCTAAATAAAAACCTAATATGCAAATTGTTTGACCAGGAGTTCGACCGCTTGCTATGACATGCACTGACCACCAGGGGGTGGCATAGAACATGGCGGGCATCGGCGACGTGGTGCTCAGCAGTGGAGGCAGCAAGAGAGCGGGACCGCGGAAGGATGGTGGAGCAGGTGAGCAGGCGGTACCAGGCCACTGTGGGATGCCAAGGCTGGGGGAGAGAACTAAGGCCCAATCCCCCCACAGGCCACCCCGAGGGACCCCACCCATGTACAAATTCGTGCACCGGGCCTCTAGAAATAAATAAGCTAGCAGTGTTTGGATCAATTTTTCTGGAAAAAGCTTTTGTATCTTCTGACTAATTCATTTCAGGATGAACTATAATCTGAATTGCATTCCTTCACTCTACCTCCAAATTTCACTGCATTAAGGTTATAAATAACTTCCACATTCCTAAATTGAAGGCCTATTTCCTATATTTGTCCTACTTGCCTTCTAATCAGAATTGTATATTGAATATCAATACCACCATCTCCCTATTCATTTTCAGGCACTTATCCTCACACTAGAGTCCAAGTCTGCCTGCTTGATAGCATCCTGTAATTCTACAAAACACTAAAGGCAGACATCATTCATTCATTTCCATTCATTCATTCATTCATTTATTCAAAAAGTCTTTATTGAATGCTAACTATGCACTGCACCAGGGACTTGAAAATACAATTGTGTGGAAAACTGTTTTGCTTCCATCCTTATAGTTTAATACAGGTAGAGATGAATGCCCAAATAATTTGTATGAATTGTAATGTGAAATAATTGTAATAATCACCATTTGAAAGAAGAGAATAAAGTGTTATTAGGATGAGTAACAGAAGAGAATTTAGACTGAAGGGATAGAGAAGGTCTTTCTGAGGAAGTGACACTTAAACTAAGCTGTTCAATGTCTTCTAGATTGTAAACTCATGAGAGAAGGACAATGAACATCTTGTCACTTGCTGTCTTATGAGAGATAAGGCACTTAATTTTGCTGAATGATTGGCTCTCCCACAACAGAATATGACCACTAACAGAACACGAGCTCCATTAAGATAGAGGCCACATTCAAGAATGTATCTCCTCCAGCCCTAGCCGATTTGGCTCAGTGGATAGAGCGTTGGCCTGCGGACTGAAGGGTCCCAGGTTCGATTCCAGCCAAGGACACATGCCTGGGTTGCAGGCTCGATCCCCAGTAGGGAGTGTGCAGGAGGCAGCCGATCAATGATTCTCTCCCATCATTGATGTTTCTCTCTATTCCTCTCCCTTCCTCTCTAAAATCAATAAAAAATACATATTTTAAAAAAGAATGTATCTCCAGTACATAATGGATACAAAGCAAGTGTTATAAAGCCTCTTTCTTTCCTTCCTATCTTACTACAAAAATTGTCTTAGCTGTCTATTTAAAAAGGAGAGAAAAGCATTTGAGATCTTGCTTCCTGGACATTGTCATCAGTTTGGCCTAAATAAACGCTTATACAAAATTTTAAAAAAGAGTAAATTTGCACATATAGCTAATTCTGAATTTTTCTCACTATCTCAGGAAGATAGCTGCCTGAGAGGGATTACCAATGTGATTTGTACTATATGTACAGAGAATTGAGCCAGAAAATGTAGATAGATGATATTCCTTTCTAACTCTACCATTTAGATCATCTGATGGTTATATCACTTAAGAGTTTTAACATTTTTAATGAGTTCTCTTTTTACTATTTGCTGAGCACCTATAGACACAACAGTTAGTGGAGAAGCCTTAACTTGAGTAGTTAATTACTTAGCCTGCATTCTTTAGGAAACCTCTTTGTTTTTACCTAATGCCTTTTCTGCCACGATTCCACCCAGGATACCACATTACATTTGAATGTCATGTGTCCTTAGGTTCTTCTTGGCTGTGATAGTTTCTCACTTTCCTTGTTTTTGATGACCTTACAGTTTTATTTATTTTTACTTATTTTTAAAATATATTTTATTGATTTTTTTACAGAGAGGGAGAGGAATAGAGAGCTAGAAACATCAATGAGAGAGAACATCGACAAGCTGCCTCCTGCACACCCCCCACTGGGGACGTGCTCGCAACCAATGTACATGCCCCTGACTGGAATCGAACCCGGGACCCTTCAGTCCGCAGACCGACGCTCAATCCACTGAGCCAAACCGGTTTCGGCGACCTTAACAGTTTTAAGGGTACTAGTCAGGTATATTGTAGAATGTCCCTTAATTGGGTTTTGTCTGATTTTTTTTTTTTTTTCTCCCATGATTGACTGTAATTATGGGTGTTTGGGAGAAAGATCACAATGTACAATTTTTACCACATCAAAATAAGGGTACATACTATCAACTGACTGATTACTACTGATGTTAACCTTGATCACCTAGCTGAGGTAGCTTGCCAAGTTTCTCCACCACAAAATAACTCTTTTTTTCCTTACCTTTCTATCATATATACTCTTTGAAGGAAGTCACTGTGTAGCCTAAATCCTTACCTAAGTTTTAACCTCTCCTTTTCCCCTGAACTGTCTTTCTTTTTCTGATGTCATCTTTCAACCCCACCCACAACATCCAATCTTCTGCCCTTCCAGTGTTTTATTTTAAAAAAAAATGTTTTTATTGATTTTAGAGAGAGGAAGAGAGAGGGAGAAAGAGAAACATCAGCTACCTCCTGCATGCTGCCATCTGGGGATTGAGCCCACAACCCAGGCATGTGCCCTGGCCAGGAATCTAACTGTGACCTCGTAGTTTATAGGTAGATGCTCAACCACTGAGCCACACCATCTGGAGCCACTTTTTAAATCCCTCATAGTAGTACCTAGTCCTGTGCTTTACATTTGGTCAACTTTTACTATTGTAGCTTTCTGCATTTCAAAGTACACCACCAATTTAAGAGATAACAAATATGCTGGATTACATCTGAATGCTGTGTATGATACTGGTAGAAAAAGTTGTTTCAGGTCTCTAGGCCTTGTCTGCTTATTTATATAACTAGAGGCCCAGTGCACAAAATTCATGCACTGGGGCGGGGGGCTGTCCCCTCAGCCCAGCCTGCACCCTCTCGCAGTCCGGGACCCCTCAATTCTTATTGCCCACCTGCTTGCTGGTCCTTAGCGCTGTCGTGGAGGCCAGAGAGGCTCCTGCCACTGCCACTGTGCTCATCAGCTGTGAGCCCAGCTTCTGGCTGAGCGGGCTCCCCCTTTGGGAGTGCACTGACCAGCAGGGGGCAGCTCCTGCGTTGAACGTCTGCCCCCTGGTGGTCAGTGCGCATCTTAGTGACTGGTCATTCTGCCATAATGGTTGCTTAGGCTTTTATTATATAGACTAGAGGCCTCATGTGTGAAATTCATGCACTGGGGGAGGGGGGGGGGTATCCCTCAGGCCAGCCTACACCCTCTCCAATCTGGGACCCCTTGAGGGATGTCCAACTGCCCGTTTAGGTCCAATCCCACTAAACGGGCAGTCGGACATCCCTCTCACAATCCAGGACTGCTGGCTCCCAACTGCTCACCTGACTGCCTGATTGCCCCAACTGCTTCTGCCTGCCAGCCTGATCACCCCCTAACCACTCCCTCTGCCAGCCTGATCGACACCTAACTGCTCCCCTGCCAGCCCGATTGCCCCTAACTGCCCTCCCCTGCAGGCCTAGTTCCCCCCAACTGCCCTCCCTTGCAGGCCTGGTCCCTCTCAAATGCCCTCCCCTGCTGGGCTGATTGCCCACAACTGCCCTCCCCTGCCGGCCATCTTGTGTCCACATGGGGGTGGCCATTTTGTGTGTTGGAGTGATGGTCAATTTGCATATTACCTCTTTATTATATAGGACTAGTGGCCCGGTGCACAAAATTCATGCACTCGGTAGGGGGGAGGGTCCCCCAGCTTGGCCTGTGACCTCTCACAGTGTGAAAGCTCCGCGATCAATCACCCCAAAGAGGTAGGCCCCGCCCACCCATCTGGGGCTCCTCGATGGATTGCCCCAAAGAGGTAGGCCGGAGCGGCCACCAGGCCCCGCCTCCTCTGCACGCTCAGCCATCTTGTGACGGCATGAGGGCATTACGGCATCAGGGCTAGGCTATTAGTATAGATGGTTATCATATTACCACCTACCTTATTCATAAGACTACTAGAGGCCCAGTGCACGAAATTCGTGTACAGGGGTTGTGTCCCTCAGCCCAGCCTGCACCCTCTCCAATCTGGGACCCCGGTGCACAAAATTCATGCACTCGGTAGGGGGGAGGGTCCCCCAGCTTGGCCTGTGACCTCTCACAGTGTGAAAGCTCCGCGATCAATCACCCCAAAGAGGTAGGCCCCGCCCACCCATCTGGGGCTCCTCGATGGATTGCCCCAAAGAGGTAGGCCGGAGCGGCCACCAGGCCCAGCCTGATCACCCCCTAACCACTCCCCTACCAGCCTGATTGCCCCTAACTGCCCTCCCCTGAAGGCCTGGTCACCCCTAACTGCCCTCCCCTGCAGGCCTGGTCCCCCCTAACTGCAGTCCCCTGGTAGGATCGGGCCTAAACGGGCAGTCGGACATCCCTCTCACAATCCAGGACTGCTGGCTCCCAACTGCTCGCCTGCCTGCCTTCCTGATTGCCCCTAACCGCTTCTGCCTGCCAGCCTGATCACCCCCTAACCACTCCCCTACCAGCCTGATTGCCCCTAACTGCCCTCCCCTGAAGGCCTGGTCACCCCTAACTGCCCTCCCCTGCAGGCCTGGTCCCCCCTAACTGCAGTCCCCTGCAGGCCTGGTCCCCTCAACTACTCTTCTCTGCAGGCCTGGGTTCCCCCCCCTCCAACTGCTCTTCCCTGCAGGCCCGGCCGCCCCCAACTTCTCTCCTCTGATGGCCTGGTCACCCCTAACTGCCCTCCCCTGCAGGCTTGATCACCCCCAACTGTCCTCCCTTGCAGGCCTGGTCCCTCCCAAATGCCATCCCCTGCTGGCCTGATCGCCCACAACTGCCCTCCTGTGCAGGCCTGGTCCCTCCCAACTGCCATCCCCCACTGGCCTGATCGCCCACACCTGCCCTCCCTTGCAGGCCTGGTCATCCCAACTGCCCTCCCCTGCTGGCCTGATTGCCCCCAACTGCCCTTCCTTGCAGGCCTGATCCCTCCCAACTGCCCTCTCCTGCAGGCCATCTTGTGGTGGCCATCTTGTGTCCACATGGGGGCAGCCATCTTTGACCACATTCAGGCAGCCATCTTGTGTGTTGGAGTGATGGTCAATTTGCATGTTACTCTTTTATTAGATAGGATTGTGAGGAATACAAGAGCTAGCATGTGGAGAATAAAAAAGATACTATATCTCCTTCTTTTTTGTTCCCCAATGCCTAAAGGCTGACACTTTATCCCGTGCCAAAGCCAGAATATTCTATACATACTTTATTAAGCACTTATTAAATTATGCTTTGTCAGTTCATACATCCACCTTCCTTCTTTAAAAGCAGTAACATTCACCTTTTTGCACAGCAGTCTCCCTTATCTGGGGGGATACATTCTAAGACCCTCAGTGAATGCCTGAAACTGTAGATAGTACTGAGCCCCATTTATACTATGATTTTTCCTATATTTAAATACCTATGATAAAGTTTAATTTGTAAATTAGGCACAGTAAGAAATTAGCAATAAATAATAAATAGAAACATTGTAATAACATACTTTAATAAAGGTTATCTGAACGTGGTCACTCATTTCAGGGAACCCCTTGCTGAAATCTTCCTAAAGGCACAATGCTTTCTGGTGCAACACATTGCTGTCAATAGGAACACATTTTCTGCTCTTATCTTCCATCCACAAACTTAATGCCTTTTCCACCTTAACTAAGCACTTATGAACTGTACCTATAACTTAACAGTTTGAGGTAGAGCAAAACTAGCATGACTTTCACTTTTCACAATTTCACAGATTTGTTCTCACCATAGATCTTAGCAACCTCAGAATATGATCCCCCCCCCCCCCCCCCCCCACGTATTAAGTCCAGAACGTTCACATTTCACTTAAAGAAAACACTTTATGGCTTCTTTGTGGCATATCCAAATTGTCAGCATCACTACTCTTGCACTTTGGGGCCATCAGTAAGTAAAATAAGGTGACCTGAACATGAGCACTGCAATACCACCACAGCTGATCTGATAATCCAGATGGCTACTGAGGGACTAATTGGCGGCAAGCGTCTACAATGTGGAGACACTGGACAAAGGGATGATTCATGTCTGGGCAGGATACAGTGGGACAGCATGAGATATCATCACACTACTCAGATCTGCATACAATTTAAAATTTATGAATTGTTTACTGAATTCTCTCCAGAATTTTCCAATATAGTACTTTTGGCATCTCAGTGAAATTCTCTGCCATCCAGTGGGCCTCAACCATGCCCCTCCAAGGAGGTATGGATGCCGGATTTGTTCCTTCCTTCCATGCTCTGCCTCAGTCTCACGGGTAGTAGCTATGCCCTTTATCTGCTTACTGTATTCCTTAGTGTTCTCTTTACTTCTTAGTTGATTTTCCATTATTCTAATTCCACATTATAGTTAATGATTCTTTACATTAGACTTTCCCCTGTTCAAATTCCTGTGTGTTTTCTGTCTCCTAGTTGGACACTGACTGATACAACTAGTATGATTAATACATCCTTTATTAAGGTAAGTCAAATTTATTTTGAAGTTGAATGTTTCTGAATATAAGCTGAGCTTAGATTTTCTTAGCAAAGACCTCATTTGTCTTTTTTTGTGTGCAATATTTTCACAAATACAAAGCTAGATGCAATTTAAATTTTTAAAAATTAGAAAATAAAATGGAGCATATGCCAATTTTCACAGGGAATAAATGACAGACTATTAAAGCTAACAGCAAGACACCTGGTAGCAGAATGTGGTAAAAATAGCATCATTTTCCTTTCTTTCCTAATTCCTGACAACTTCTCCCATTACCTTATTGTAATGGTGGAGAATGGCTAGAAGTGTTTGAGAAGAATCAGAGTAGAGAAAAGTGAAGTATAACTACCTACCTTTCAGAATCTTAGAATGTCACAGTTTGTTGAAATCAGAGGTCCTTTGCGCAAAGATTTTTTTTTTAAATGTTTTTATTGATTTTTCAAGAGAGAGCAAGGGAGAGGGATGGTGAGATAGAAACATCGATGAGAAAGAAACATCATCTATCAGCTGTCTCCTACCTGGCCCTTCCTGGGGATTGAGCCCGAAAATCTGGCATGTGCCCTGACTAGGAATCAAACCAGTGACCACTTTGTTCCTGAGTAGACACTCAACCCAAACCACACCAGCCCGGCTGTGCAGTGATTTTTAAACAGTAGACTATAACCAGTTAGGTCACAACTAGCATTAAAAAATGACTAGAACAAAATAATAAATATTAGACTGTATATACTAGTACTATAGAAGGTTAGGATAGTACTGTTTGGGAACTTTTGTTTTAGAACATATACGAACACTGGGTTGTAACATAATATGTACCTATTATTGGGGCTTATAAAAAACAAACTTGGGCCCTGGTCGGTTTTGCTAAGTGGTTAGAGGTCTGCCCGCGGACTGAAGGGTCGTGGGTTCCATTCCGGTCAAGGGTATATACCTCTTTTGTGGGCTCAATCCTCGCCTGGTCAGGTACATGCAGGAGGCAACCAATCGATGTATCTCTCTCACTTAGATGTTTCTCTCTCTCCCTCCCTTTCACTCTCTTCCTTAAAAAAAAAAAAATCAACGGAAAAAAATATTCTTGGGTGAAGATTAACAAAAACAAACTTGGAAATTACTTTCTAATATCTAATCCAGCTACACATCCAATGAAAGAACTCAAGAACTCATCTACAATAATTTTGCCAGTACTCATGGCAAAATAAATCAGCTAAAGAATCTAGAATACTTCTATTATCTTTTAATTAACATTTACAAGGACAGGAATCAAGGGAGAAATCTGACTGAATCATCTGTTCGCAATTTAACATAATAAATACAACTTGGGTAGCATGAGTCATCCACCAGGTGACAATTTTATTACATAAACCTCTTTGTAAAAAAGTTTTTCCATTATGTAAAATTAGGATGACCTTATATTATCCTGGTTTACCAGGGGCAGGCTCAGTTATTCCTCTTGTTCTGATAAAGTATGGATCATCTTGGAAGATATAAATTATACGGTTTCCCTAAAACACTTACCCCAGCAGTATCAGCATTATCTGGAAACTTGTTAGAATGCAATCAGCACCATCCCAGACTTACTGAATCACAAACTTTGGGGTAGAACCCTGCAGTCTGTAGTTTACCAAGCTCTCCAGGTGATTCTAATGTGCAGTCAAGTTTGAGGACCACTACCCTAAATACATCCAACTAAAATGTTAGTAGTTTCTTCACAGTGGAAATAAATAAATCCTATCTAATAAAAGAGTAATATGCAAATTGACTGTACCTCAGCTTCACCCACAAGCCACGCCCACCATCCAATTAGGAGTATGCAAATTAACGCAACCAAGATGGCTGCGGCCATGGAGCGAGCAGGAGGCTAGGGGTGCCTCCGGCGATGGAGGAAGCCAAGCTTCCTGCACACCCTGGCCGGCCCAGGCCTCCGCTAAAGGCTACTAAGTTTCAATTATAGAAGATAAATAAAGCCCAGATACCAGGGCCTCTGCTTGGGTTGCCGAGGGGCGTGGCTGGCCTGCAAACCACCACAGGCCCCTCGCCCAGGCTGCCCCACACCCCAAGGGAACCCACACCCTGATCTGGGACACCCTTCAGGGAAAACCAGCTGGCCCCCACCCATGCACCAGGCCTCTATCCTATCTAATAAAAGAGTAATATGCAGATTGACCATCACTCCAACACACAAGATGGCTGCCCCCATGTGGACACAAGATGGCCGCCACAAGATGGCCAGCAAGGGGGGGGGGGAGTTGGGAGGGACCAAGCCAGCAGGGGAGGGCAGTTGGGAGGGACCAGGCCTGCAAGGGAGGGCAGCTGGGGGCGATCAAGCCTGCAGGGGAGGGCAGTTAGGGGTGACCAGGCCGGCAGAGGAGGAAAGTTGGGGGGGGACCAGGCCTGCAGGGGAGGGCAGTTAGGGGTGACCAGGCGTGCACGGGAGGGCAGTTAGGCATCAATTAGGCTGGCAGGGGAGTGGTTAGGGGGTGATCAGGCTGGCAGGCAGAAGTGGTTAGGGGCAATCAGGAAGGCAGGCAGGCGAGCAGTTGGGAGCCAGCAGTCCTGGATTGTGGAGGGATGTCCCAGATTGGAGAGGGTGCAGGCTGGGTTGAGGGACACACACCCCCATGCACGAATTTCGTGCACCGGGCCTCTAATAAAAAATAAAATCCTAGTAGTTTCAGTGTCCAATCCTTTTCAGTTTAAGTTTTCCAACTACAACCAATCTGAAGCTGCTACATGCTAAGTATAACAGATAAATAACTGAAAATGCTGGAGATATATTTCACCACAGTACAGATTAAGTTCAAAACATGATTTTGGTTTCGACTTACTATATTTGGCAATTACCCAGTTTAAAATAGCTGGACTACATGCTATCTGCCAAATGCTCAAAAAACCACTTCAATATGGACATTTCTTTTTTATTGTATCTAAGGAGCCCTATAAACCAAGTTTATACTAATATACTTGTGTTATTTACTAGGTGTACCAATTAATAATGCAGATTTTTTTCAATAGATGGAGTTACACATATGTTATATGCGATTTGATATGTATGCTATTTTGTTGTATTGACAGCAAGCTTTAAAACTTCATATGTCAAATTTGCTGACGGTGTTAACATCATAGATATTTTTATGCTTAAAAATGTCGAATTTCGTGCGAAAAAAGAGCATTTGTGGAAAGTTTTAACTCATTACTTTATTTTGAAGAAAAAGTTGTCGTATACTTCGGGAAGCTTATGATGAACATGTTCCATCTCAAGATACTTGTGAACGCTGGCTTAAATGCTTTAAAAGTGATGATTTCGATGTGAAAGAGAAAGAACGTCCAGGTCAACAGAAAAAGTTTGAAGACCAACAATTACAAGCATTATTGGGTGAAGATGCGTGTCAAACTCAAAAACAACTTGCAGAAAGATTAAACATTGCTCAGCAAACTATTTATGATCATTTACAAGCAATGGGAAAAATTTTAAAGGAAGGAAAATGGGTGCCACATCAACTGAATGAAAGACAAATGGAAAACCGAAAAGTCATCAGTAAAATGCTGCTTCAACAGCACGAAAGAAAGTCTTTTTTGCATCGAATTGTGACTGGTGATGAAAAGTGGATTTATTTTGAGAATCCCAAACACACAAAATCATGGGTTGATCCAGGTCAACCATCAACATCAACTGCAAGGCCAAATCGCTTCGGAAAGACAATGCTCTGTGTTTGGTGGGATCAGGAAGGTGTGGTGTATTATGAGCTTCTAAAACCAAGTGAAACTCGATTGCTAACAACAACAAATAATCAATTTGAACCATGCTTTGATGGTGAAATGACCAGAATGGGCCAGAAGACACGGCAAAGTAATTTTGCTTCATGATGACGCACCATCACACACTTCAAAACCAGTTAAAGTCACGTTAAAAGATCTTGCCTGGGAAGTATTAACCCACCCGCTGTATTCACCAGACCTTGCTCCTTCAGATTACCACTTGTTCCGATCGATGGCACACGCACTTTCTGTGCAGCACTTCAAAATATACGAAGTGGAAAATTGGGTCTCTGAATGGTTTGCCTCAAATCAAGAGAAGTTCTATTAGGACAGTATCCACAAATTACCTGAAAGATGGGGAAATGTGTACCTTGCGATGGACATTACTTTGAATAAAACACTTTTGAGGTTTCTCTTGAAATTATCGTGTTTTCTTTTATTACAAAATTCGCATTATTAACCGGTACACCTAGTAAAATATCTGCATGGCCTTTGACAATACGAAGGTGAAAACATGCTCCCTCTTCATTTACAATCTCACCATAACAGTAAGTCTATGAAATCAGTAAAGTTGGCACCCCTGGGTCCGGGGGAGGCCACGCGCCCCTGGGTCCGGGTGAAGCTGGATCCCGGGTCTGGGTGAGGCCGTGTGCCCCTGGATCCGGGTGAGGCTGGGCCCCGGGCCCGGGTGAGGCCACGCGCCCCCTGGGTCTGGGTGAGGCCGTGCCCCTGAGTCCGGCCGAGACCAAACCAGAGGGAGTCGGACCTCCGTTACCACCATTTGTCCACCATCCAGAGCTGAGGGGTCAGTGCTGACATGTACACATAAGGAAATGGTGGACATTGAAATTGGGTCTCAAAAGAACTGTTGGTCCAGAAAGAAACTCACTACAGACTGATTCATTTGCCTGTCAGCATAACTATTATTGCTCGTCTCACATTCAGTTCTTATAAGTATATCTCTAGGGACACATGATCTCGCTCATCTAGGGGAAATGATAAACAACATAGACTGATGAACAAGAACAGAACCAGAAACAAGGAGGCATCGATCGGACTAGCGGGCCTCAGAGGGAGGATAGGGGAGGGTGGGGGGAGGGGGGAGAGATCAACCAAAGGACTTGTGTGCATGCATATGAGCCTATCCAATGGTTAAGTTCAACAGGGGGTTGGGGCATCCATGGGGAGGGGTGTGGGATGGGAATGGGGGGATGAGGACAAATATGTAACACCTTAATCAATAAAGAAATTAAAAAAAAAAGAAATCAGTAAAGTTCGAATAACAACCTTATTTTAAAGATGAAGAAACTGAGATAAGTGTTATGTTTCAAGTTAATAAAATAAGAGGGAGAATTGAAAATCAAAATTGGGTGTTTTGATTCTAAATAATATTTTCCATTATACCAACCTCCTGAATTTGTTGTTCTTAGATACTTATTACTATTTGCATCCAATATCTCCCTTAACTAAAATGAATGTTATCACATTTTCCAGGTATTAGTAGCAATATTAGGAAGGAGGAGGCAATATTCATAAGCTAAATGACCCGAACAGGGCAGAAATTTAATGAAGTTTTAAAAAATGAATACTATTTTTTTGATACTGACTTTATCCTAAACAATGATCCAGTTAATAACAGGTATATTAAATGTACACTAATCTGAGCATTTGCCCAGTTTTTCATAAGCGAAGATGCCAACTAAGAAGTGCACATCTCAGGAATACATTTGAATGAAGTAGCTTGAAGAATTTTTTCAGAATGCTATGGAAAGAAAAAGCTTAAATGTACATTATAATAATTGTGAAAAAAATTTACTGTACATGATGTCTAAATAGTATGTTATGATAGAAATGGGTATCAAAGTTAAGGCTGTAAGCAAAAAGAACTATTTTATGCAGTTGCCAGATTAAACTAATAAGAGCCCAAGAAGTACTAGTACATGTTAACAGTAACTAAGTTAAACTGTTAAACTCCCAAACATACTAGTAGACGAAGCATCAGTCAACACAATGTTGAGAGTAGCCTGCTGAATTTAAGTACATGAAACATATAGCAAGCTCAAAATTAAATATTATTTCTTATATTTTTTAATGGAAGGTAATTTGGCAGTATTTATCTAATGTAAAACGTATATCCTAGTTGACCCACAAATTTTGTTAACAAATGCACAAGAATGCATACCACAGAGCCGTGTACGTATAATATTCATCAAAAAGTGTCCTGGACATTTGTGGGTTTTGGCAACCTAGCATCGGAGAACCCTTCTTTGAGCCCCCTGGCAGCTAAGGCATAGACGGGTGACCTAGGATGAGCTAATCAGATGCTATTGTCCATAATACAGATTCTTGAAGGAGTGCTCCAGTATCGGAGACTCCACGGTAGCTACAGTGGAGATGAGAGATACTGGCATGAGCCCCGCATCTTCTTCAGAAGGCTATACTGACAGCAGGAATTTGGCTGTGCCTTGTGCCTTCCTTGGTTTTGCCATTTTCAAGCTTGACAATACTGCCTTCCTATCAATTCTGTGGACTTCTAATCTTCCCAATAAAATCTTATGCTTAATTTAGCTATAGTAGGTTTCTACTATTTGGAACCACAGACCAAGACTAACAGAATCAGGAACTGATTAAACTGTGGTTCAGCTATGCAGGTGCTTAAAAACAATGAGAGGTTTTATATGTGATGATATTTTAATACACCCAAGATTCACCCTTATGTGAAAAAAAATGCATAGGACAAAACAGTACTAATTATAGGACAAAACAGTACTAATTGCATAGGACAAAACAGTACTAATTCCTACTGGTGGGATTGGAACACACATGCACTAAGACATAGATGTATAGAAAACTTCTGGAAGGATATACAAACCATTGTTTACCATATTTATGTAAAATGGTAGAGAATTTAATCTTCATTTTTTACCATGAGCACTTATCACTTTCACCATTTTATTTACACACACACACACACATATGTGTGTGTGTGTATGTGTAAATATATATATGTATATATACATATATACATAGATAGATAGATAGATAGATATAAATGGACCTATTTTAGGATCAAACACTATGTAAGCAATACTTTTAGGGCCTCATCCAACAACCTCCATAATACGTGGTATTTAAATAACTAGCAAAACTTCTAGTGTGATCAAAAATAGTTACACTAGCCGAAACCGGTTTGGCTCAGTGGATAGAGCGTCGGCCTTCGGACTCAAGGGTCCCAGGTTCGATTCCGGTCAAGGGCATGTACCTTGGTTGTGGGCACATCCCTGGTGGGGGGTGTGCAAGAGGCAGCTGATCGATGTTTCTAGCTCTCTATCCCTCTCTCTTCCTCTCTGTAAAAAATCAATAGAATATATTAAAAAAAAAATAGTTACACTAAATGTTGATGTGATAAGAAAATTACAAGGAAGCCTGTAAGTAAAATAATGAGTTGTGAAATAAAAGGCTTTGGTTTCCTTTTCAAAACCCTAAAAACCACTAAAGGATCAGTAGAACTTTTTAATAAGACTTACTCATGACTAAGGCTGAAAATTCACATATTCACACTCAAATCCAACATGATTTTTCTATTTCTTGGGTAAATTCTCCAAGAAGGAAAATGTTAAGCCAGAAAGGATTGGGGGGGGGGGGGGAGGTCAAGAAGGAAAGGGCTCATTAATTAATGTCAGAAAAATGAGTTAAGTGTAGAAAATTATCCTGTTTAGAGATGGGGAATAAGGCTATTTCTTAGAAGTTTTCCAGAGGATAAAAACCGGATTCTCTATGCCACATAATGCTCTTTACAATCCTAAGAATCCTTTAGTCTTAAGCCCCCACAAAATCCTGACAAAAACCCTATACCCCCACACTCTGTATCACATTGCTGGTATAAGGACATCCAACTTTTTTGGTGAAATAAAAGACTGTAAGCAGCTCAGCTCAATTCTCTGTTCACAACAGATAACAAATATAAAAAATAGGACCAAAAGCACAAACTGATTCTACAGGATTATTAAGTAGGGAATTATTCAAACAAATGAGACTATGTCTGATTATGTCACACCTGTATTTTTCATTTGTAAAATAGGGTCAATAGGATTACTGTAAGAACACATATGAAAGTCAGAGCACAACACTGAGCATACAGTAGGTGCTCAATAAATGCTTACCAAAAATCTGAATCTGTTCTGAGCCATTCACTCCAGTTACAATTAATCCTTTCCAGGCTCTCTTACTACTTGTACATATCTCTGTTACGTTACCTTGTAATTACTGCAGCAAACTGGTTTCCCCTTTAGCGTAGAAAAGTCTTGTTCATTTTTCTAACTCCACCATAGGGACTGCCCAAACAGTACCTTAAACTTCTTTAAAAAGAAAAAAAAAAATCCACCCTGGCCTGTATGGTTCAGTTGGTTGGAGTGTTGTCCAAGCACTGAAGGATCTTGGGTTTGATCTCCAGTCAGGGCACATACCCAGATTTTGGGTTCCATCCCCAGTCAATCCCCAGTCCGGGTGCATACAGGAGGCCAACCAATTGATGTTTCTCACAGTGATCCCCACACCCCCCTTCCTCTCTCTCTTTCTTCTCTTTCTCTCTCTCTCTCTCTCTCTCGCTCGCTCGCTCAAAACAAAAAATCAATAAAAACCCAATCCAATCATCTATTCTTTGCATATATTCCATCACCCAAGCCCCAATACAAATCAATCAAACCCCTATCAGAACAGTTCCAGTAACAAACCAACTCCCCATTTTAAAAATATATATATTTTATTGATTTTAGAGAGGAAGGGAGAGGGAGAGAGAGCTAGAAACATCAATGAGAGAGAATCATTGATTGGCTGCCACTTGCATGCCCCCTACTGGGGACCAAGCCCACAACCCAGGACTGTGCCCTTGGCTGGAATCGAACCTGGGACCCTTCAGTCTGCAGGCCGACACTCTACCCATTGAGCCAAACCAGCTAGGGCCCAACACACCATTTAACAAGCTCTTTCCATTTCATAGGGGGTCCAAATCAATCTTTCTTCTACTCATGGTCCTAGTTCTGCCAGTGAAAAGCCACAAAAGGCTGTTTAAGCCCTCTTTTATATGACAGTCACCTAAGTCATTATTATATTCTTTAAGTCTTTTTTAGGTTAAAATGTTTCCATTATTTCAACTGTTACTAAAATGTCATGGTTGATAGCGCTTTCATATACCACCCTGATCAGTCTCCTGAGCACAGACTCCAATGTGTAACAAGAGTTTCCATAACTGCCTGGCTCAGTGGATAGAGCCTCGTCCCAGGCATATGCCCGGGTGGTGGGATCTAAACCCAGTAGGGGGCATGCAGGAAGCAGCTGATCAATGTTCCTATTTCTATCTTCTCTCCCTCTCCCTTCTCTCTCTAAAAGATAAATAAAAACATTTAAAATTTTTTTTAAAGTGTTTCCATAACTAACTTATAGTTGAGTCCTGACAAGAATAGAACAATTACCTGCCTTGTCTGTATGTTTTACTTTTACTAACCCAGTAGCACAATTATTCCTTTGTTAGCTTTATCACTCAACTGACTCAAATTGAACCATGTCATGTCAAACTAAGTTTTTAGAAAATGTGCTGCTATTTAATCAGCTGACCTCTATTTGTATGGTTGTTTTAAAAAGTAAATATAGGGCCCTGGCCAGTGTGGCTCAGTTGGTTGGAGCACTGTACCATGTATCTAAAGGCTGTGGGTTTGATCCCCCATTGGGACACATACAAAAGGCAACCAATTGATGTTCTCTCTCACATAGATGTGTCTGCCTGTCTGTCTCTCTCTCCCTTGCCCTCTTTGTAAAATCAATAAGCAATATCCTTGGGTTAAGATTTGAAAAATAAAAGTAAATATAGGACTTAAACTTCATTTTATTAAATTCCATTTTGCTAAATTTAGCCAATTATTCTGCTTGTCAAGACCATTTTGGATTCTGTCTGCGAAATCAGTTGATTTTCTTTACCTCATACCAAACGTTATCCTGAAAACATGTAACAAATACCTTTACTTAAAGGACTGGTGAATCAACTCACCAGGCATACAATTATTACTGCTTCAATGTGTAACTAATAACTAATTCATTTCCCTATTTAATAATTTTTGTATCAAGTTAAATAAAACTTTGAGCCTAAGTAATTTTAGACACCTACCCTTTTACTTTGCCCTTTGAAGAAACTGGCCCTAATCGGTTTGGCTCAGTGGATAGAGCGTCGGCCTGAGCACTGAAGGGTCCCAGGTTCAATTCCGGTCAAGGCATGTACCTTGGTTGTGGGCACATCCCTAGTAGGGGGTGTGCAGGAGGCAGCTGATCGATGTTTCTCTCACATCCGATTTTTTAAAAATTTCTTTATTAAGGTATTACATATGTGTCCTTATTCCCCCAATACCCCCCACCTCCCATCATCCGATGTTTCTAACCCTCTATCCCTCTCCCTTCCTCTATGTAAAAAAATCAATAAAAATATATTTAAATAATAAAAAAATAGTAAAAACTGAACTAAAAAAACTTTGTCCAAAGAGATGATAACCTTTGATCAACAGATTCACTTACATTGAAGACTTCCACAGATCTAAACACCTGCCTCTTTCCAAAGGGGTTCAAAATTGAGAGAAATCATTCAAGATATTATCAGAAGGTACCAAAAGAAATCAAGTTATAAAACAACTACATATTGGCCTTACCACTCTTCCCTGAAGACTAATGAAAAAGAGCACCTCCTACTTGATATCTTTCTCAATCTCAAGTGGGCTACGAGAACAGTTGAAATAGAAACAGACTTTTCCTTTTATGAAATCCAGAGAGAATTTCAGGATCAAATAACTGCCATTTTGCAGAGTAATGCATGATCTTGTTTTCTTCGAGTGATTACAGTTTGAAGTCAGCATAGTGAATAGTTTTTTTTTTATAGGCAAGACCTCCCCACCTCCTCTCCCTCCCCCTGCAACTTAATTTTAGGATACTCAACAGATTAGAAACATTATCTCTAAGATACTATTATTAATAAAAGCACTTTGCAGCTTAGAAGGAACCTGCATACATTGTTTACTTCAAACTCACAAAAATCCTCTGAGTTAAGATAAGCCAGGCATTTCTACTGCTTTTTTTCTAGATGAGAAAATGAAAGTTGAAGTGATTTGAACTTTACCAAAGTAACAAGTAAGCAGAGCAGCCACCACACTAATCAAGATTTTCTAATTACAAAGAGCAGGCTGTTGGAAAATTTTCAAGTGTGCTGTCTAAGCTGCAATAACCAGAAAGAACCTAACTGATGAACAACCCTATAGAGAGCACTATATTGGTACTATAGACATTTTATAAATAAAAAACTTAGGGATTTAAATTAATTGATAATTTGCAAAAAACAAGAGTTAGGAGAAGGTATCTTTTTTCCATTACTCTTTCTACATTGTCCTACAAACAGGTGACATTATATATGCTTGGGAAACATGGCCAACATATTGCTGTGTGCCTGCCTTACCCAAAAGCCCATGGCAAATGGACGTACCTGTGATCTATGCCTTGATCCCTCCCCCATGTGATTGAACCAAGGTGGTACCTGATAGAAATAAATTCAAATTTATCTATAATTAAATTCCCCTGGTAAAAGACAGCCTTTTATATTGATTTTTTAATATCATAAAAAGTGCAGGCTTTAAAAAAAAAGAGTGATATAGGGGCTGAAAGAACAAGAATGAAAGTTAACTGATAACTACTCTGGAGAATGATTCAGATTAGCTGGTAAACTGAAGATATGTATACCTTCCACCCACAATTCCACTTCAAGATATACCTCCAGAACTCTAGCACATGTGTTCAAGTAGGCAGGCACATGAATAATCCATGCAATACTGTCTTTTACAATACAACAAACAACCCACCCTAAAATTTCCTTAAGTAAAAAGAATGGGATAACAGAAAATAGAACATAATTAAAATTAAACCAATCCAACAACTAATATCAACAAAAATGAGCAAAACATATTAATACAGATAAATCTCTGAAAATAATGTTGAAAAAGTTTCAGAGCAAGCACAATTCCATTAACATAAAGTTGAAAAAATTACATAAAATATTGTACATTGTTTACAAATACATGCATATGTAGCAATAATTTGGAAACTTTCATAGGAATAATAAATACCAAATTCAGGAGAGGATTACCTCCAGGGATGAAGAGGTGAAAGGTAAAAGAGTATATAAGGGGCTTCGAATGTATCTGTAATTTTTGTTTCCTGATTCCAAGAAAAAAGGAGAGGATGAAAATGTACATGCTAGGCACCCTGGCCAATTTGGCTCAGTTGGAGAGTCGTTCTGTACACTGAAAGGTCTCGGGTTCAATCCCCAGTAATAATGTGTATGGGAGGCAACCACTGTTTCTCTCTCTTCCTCTCCCTTCCTCTCTCTCTAAAATCAATAAAAACATATCCTTGAGTGAGGATTAAAAGAAAAAAGTACATACTATTAGGCAAATATGAACCAAAAGTTAATATTCAAAAAGTAATATTAACACCGGAATACCAAAAACTACACTACCAAATATAAAAAGTGGAAGGTAACTCAGTAACAAAAGAGTAACTTCAGCAAGATGTAAAGACCTGAGTCCATATACATCTTACAAATAAGCACTCAAATTTACTGGGGGGGCAGGGAGGGGGAGGGGGATTCAATATGACAGAACTAACAACAACAACAACAAAAAATCTATTATCATAATAGATGTTAACATCTAACCCCCAAATTCAAGACTATTAATACAGAAGACATGACACACAAATAGCAAGTCTAATCTAATGGACATGTATGGAACCCTGCATGTACACAAAACACTTTCAAGCATACATGGGATATGTATAAACACTGACCAAGTACTTGGCTACAAAATTAGTCTCAAACACTGAAGAATCAATAGACATAGTCTATGTTCTCATAACTAAATGACATAAAATCAGAAATCATTAATAAAAAGATTGTCTTTAAAAAAAGAAAACAGCCCTAGCCAGTTTTGGCTCAGTGGCTAGAACGTCAGCCTGTGGACTGAAGGGTCCCAGGTTCGATTCTGGTCAAGGGCACATGCCCGGGTTGTGGGCTCAATCCCCAGTAAGGGGAGTGCAGGAGGAAGCTGATCGATGATTCTCTCATCATTGATGTTTCTATTTCTCTCTCCCTCTACTTTTCTCTCTAAAGTAAATAAAAATAGACCAAAAAACAAAAAAAGAAAGAAGAGAATGTTTAAAACCCAAAACACACAGTCCTAATTACCTTTAGGGTTGAAAGAGAAGCTCTGAGAAGAAAACAGCCCTGACAGGTTTGGCTCAGTGGATAGAGCGTTGGCTGCGGGCACATACCCAGTGGGGAGTGTGCAGGAGGCAGCTGATCAATGTTTCTCTCTCATCGATGTTTCTAACTCTCTATCCCTCTCCCTTCCTCTCTGTAAAAAAAAATCAATAAAATGTATTTTAAAAAAAAGAAAACAAAGATTTCAGAGTGGCCAGTTCCCCAAGACTTGTTTACAGGTGTGTCTCCCCCCACCCCGGTTCCTTTGAGCACTCTTTCAAAAAAATGTATTTTTATTGATTTTAGAGAGGAAAGGAGAGGGAGAGAGAGATAGAAACATCAATGATGAGAGAGAACCACTGAATGGCTGCCTCCTGCACGCCCCCCACTGGGGATCGAGCCCGCAACCCAGGCATGTGGCCTTGACTGAAATCGAACCCGGGACCCTGCAGTCCGCAGGCTGATGCTCGATCCACCGAGCCAAACCAGCTAGGGCCCTTTGAGCACTCTTGAAATTATTATCAAAACCTCTTTTCGTGGCTGCTATGCCTGTGAAGAAGTCACTCTCTCAGTCTCAGTTTCACTAATAAACTCTCTTTCACTTAAAAACAAATAAAAAACCCACACGCAAAAAACTCTTTTTGTGAGCTAGTTGGAATAGGTTTCTGTTCCTTAAAATAAAACAGGTCCTTCCTAGAATAAATCCCGAGGCTTTGTATTTTTAATTAAAAAAAATATATATATACATATTTTTTAATATTTTTTATTGATTTCAGAGAGGAAGGGAGAGGGGGATAGAAACATCAATGATGAGAGAGAATCATTGATCGGCTGCTTCCTGCATCCCCCCCACTGGGGATGGAGCCCGCAAACCGGGCACGTGCCCTGACCAGGAATCAAACCATGACCTCCTGATTCATACATAAATCGACACAACCACTGAGCCATGCCGACTGGGCTAATTTTTTTTATCCTACAGTCTTTCTAACTCCTTAGTGTAGTTGGATGGTCATTTAGACTAAATAAAGCAATACTGCATATGTATACCTGGAATAAAAGAAAACTTGATAAATAATTTTGATTCTTGTTAAAAAATGCTGATAAACTACAGAACTTCCCATAAAACATCTAGATGCAAACAAATATGCTAAGTACAAGAAAACACCAACATAAGCTAGGAAACAATTAGAGTCAAGTATAGCAGATTCCTCAAAGTTATCAGCTGGCCCTAAATGAGCAAAGCAAGCAGGGATAAGGGGAGAGGGAGAGTGGAAATCAACATAGTAGGACACATGAAGGGCAAAGAATAATTTTTGCTATGAACAGCATTACTATACAATATTGATCAAGTATGGGTTAGTTTTTTTAAATGCATATGGAGAAAGTATAGAAACATTCAAAGAAGCAGGATGGCCCTAACGGTTTGGCTCAATGGTTGAGCTGGTTGAGCATCAACCTATGAACCAAGAGGTCACAGTTTGATTCCTAGTCAAGAGCACAAGCAGGCCCGTATTTCAGGCTTGATCCCCAGTAGGGGGTGTGCAGGAGGCAGCCAATCAATGATTCTCTCTCATTATTGACTTTCTCTCTGTCACACTTTTTCTCTGAAATCAATAAAAAATATATTTTTAAAAAGAAGGACAAAAAGATGAAATATTAACCATTCCTTATTTATGACAAGTGTTACACATTATCTCATGCATTCATTCCATTTTTATAGATGAGGACACTGAGACTCAGGGAGATTCAAGAGGTTAACTACTAAGGAGCAGAGAAAGGACTTTATCCTTGTTTTATAGGACTGTATCCCTATTTTGCATGAGTGGAGTGGAGGTGGTTATCTGTTTTAGTAAAGGGAACTGACAAAGCAGCGGTAAGCCAATAGACGAGGTCTGATGGAATTTGAGGAAATCAAGAGATATGTATGATATGGAAGAGAGAGATGGACTTTGGAGTCAGAAAGACCTGGTCTCAAATTCCAGCTTGGTCAGCTACTAGCTGTGTGATGTGATTAGTCTCCCTTTCCTCATCTGTAAAATGTAGCCTTCCTTGTGGATATTACTGTTAAGATTCAATGAGTTGGACCATTAGAAAAGGCCATTATTTGTAGTAAAAAATATACCAGTTGTATATTTACATTCTTCACTACATTACACTATGTTAAGACCCATTATCAGTTATAATTAAGTACATGAATGCACATACATAAAAAAAAAAGCAACAGATAATATAATTAGAGTAAATGAGCAGAGTTTTCTGTTTGGACTGCTTACTGCTAAATACAGAGCTTACTTCTAAAAGGTATACATATGGCACTGGCCAGGTAGCTCAGTTACACTAAGCGTTGTCCTGATACACCAAGGTTGCGGATCCGATCTCCAGTCAGGGCACATACAAGAATCAACCAATGAATGCAAATAAGTGGAACAACAAATTGATGTTTCTCTCTTTCTCAATCAATAAAAGTTAACACAAAAAATAAACAACCTAAAAGGTGTACACAACAGTCATTGTCAAGTATTAATGCTGCTTCTGACTTCAACTTACTGTTTCTATCTTATGTTTCTCCCTAGCTCTCCGTAGTAGGCAGAATAATGCTGTCCTTCCCATCCCCTACCATCACCACACAAAGATATACATGCCCTAATCCCCAGAACCTATGACTATGTTGCCCTAGGAGGCAAAGGGAACTTTGCAGATGTGATTAAGATTACAGACTTTGAGATGATATTATCCTGGATTATCCAGGCAAACCCAACTTAATCATGAGTCTTTAAAAGCAGAAACCCTTTTCCAGCTTCAATAAGAGAGATGCGATGAGTCAGACAGATTTGACACTAGAAGGACTTGAGTCCTTGTTGTTGGCTTTGAAGATGGAGAAAGGGAGTCATATGCCAAGGAATGTGGGTATACGGGTGGACTCTAGAAAGTGGGGAACAGCCCTCAGATGACAGCAAGAAAATGGAGATATCAGCCCTGCAGCTGCAAAGAACTACAATCTACCAATATCATGAATGAACAAGGACCCTCCACAAGGGAACCCAGCCCTGCTAAAACCTTGACATTAGTCTGGTGAGACACATGTCATACTTTTGATATGTACAGGAACTTATGTAGAACTTCAGAACTGTAAGATAAAGTTGTGTTGTTTGAGCTGCTAAGGGTAGTTTATGGTAGCAACACAAAACGAATACACCCTTTCTCTCATTTTCATTAAAAAGACTGTACTTTAAAAAAAATTTATGTGTCCTTAATTCTTCTTGAGCAGGGAAAATGAACTGGTCAGTGCATTTAGCCTACCCAGCATTTAGCCTACCTAGCACACACCCTCTGGTGCACTAACTCTGTGCCAGGCATGATCTTGTTTTCAAGAATTTTGCTGCAGCAAATTCAATCAATTTTCTTCATTTCTCCCTCAGGTTTGACCAGACACACAGTTAATTGTCAGCTACACCTGAAAATAGAAATATTTTGAAGAGAAAATTGGGAGAAACTTAAAGAGCTACATCACATCATAGCTATGAAAACTAAAAACTTATGATAGGTGAGGGTAAGAAGAAGGAAGAAGTAAATAATTTGTCCCAAATGACATAGCTCAATTTCTTAATCTATAAAATAGTAACTTCATATTATCTGTTGAAGGATTTTTTTTAAAAAAGCTTTTAATATTGTGTATGAACTACAAAAAATGTAGAGAATTCCTCATAAGAATCTACTACAGACACAATGCCAAAAGCTAATGTGATACAGAATTCTATATAAATTCAGCCTGGATATGTCTCAGGCATATCCATAAAATCCCAGAAAGCAGAAAATCTGGCAATAAAAAGAAAAAATCAATTTTAGAAAATTAGGCAAGCAAAAAAGGCCCAAGATTGACTAGTAGAGGGAAATGTCATAGAATGAACAATGCTTTAAAAAAGAAAAAGATAATGGGGGGATAAAGACACATGTGTAATACCTTAATCCAGTGGTCGACGAACCGCGGCTCGCGAGCCACATGCGGCTCTTTGGCCCCTTGAATGTGGCTCTTCCACAAAATACCACGGCCTGGGCAAGTCTATTTTGAAGAAGTGGCGTTAGAAGAAGTTTAAGTTTAAAAAATTTGTCTCTCAAAAGAAATTTCAATCGTTGTACTGTTGATATTTGGCTCTGTTGACTAATGAGTTTGCCGACCACTGCCGTAATCAATAAAGGGAAAAAAATTAAGACCAAAAACAAAAAAAAAAGAAAAAAGAAAAAGATGTCGAAGGCTCACTTCAGCTCTACTAAAACAGCACCTCCACGGATGAGACCCAAGTCATTTGAGTTAAAAAACACTGCAGGAATTACTAGCCAAGGAGAGGGTTGACTTGCATCTATGGTAGCAGAGGAAATCCAGCATCTTCTTGCCAGGCATCCTTTATTTACAAGTAGGATGTAGAGTATTTAAAATCTTGCAAATAAATGAGGTTGATGGAATCAAAAGGTAAAGTTTCATATAAAAAGTGAAAAGCTGGAAAGGGGGGCAAGGGAGGTCAGGATGGGGAGGTCAGGATGTGGCTGCATCTTTTGTAGCAAAGGACACAGCCTCACAGACAGAAGGATGAGCAAAATAAAATGGAACAAGCACAGCTGGGCCAGAGTGAGAGGGAAAAACAGCTGAGCTGGCAAAATCAGGATCGGCTCATATAAAACAGCAAAATTACTGGCGACAGCAAGAGGAGGAGAGCTAGCAAGATAAACTGGTGGGGGAGCAGTAGGGGATGATAAAGAAGAAAATTAATGATAAAGAAGAAAATTAATTTCATGTTGGAGCAGGAGCAGGAATGGAGAGGGGTTAAAAAAGACAAGAGCAATGAGAAAGCAGAGAAGGGTATTATTTGAGAAGAGTAGGTAAGTTCACTAGGAAAGGGAAGAAAGAAAAAAAGAATAAAAACACAGGGTCAAGGGTATTATGGTTCAATATAAAGTCTTAGGAGCAATATAAATATTAGGGGAAGCAAGTAGCAAATAAATTGGTTAGGAGAAACAGAAAAGGAAAAGACTGGTCAAAAATCTTGAAAGACTACATGTAACATGCATAAAGCAAAAATTTAAATATAACAAAAGTATACTGTTGCCCTAGCCGGTTTGAGGGTCCCAGATTCAATTCCAGTCAAGGGCACATACCTTGGTTGCAGGCTCCATCCTGGCCCTGGTCAGGGGTGGGGGGCAGGCAACCAACTGATGTCTCTCTCTCATATCAATGTGTTTCTCTCTGTCTCTCCCCCTTCCTTCCACTCTCTCTACAAATCAATAGAAAAATATCGAGTGAGGATTAACAACAAAAAAAGTATATTGTCTAAATTTTAGATGATGTTAAAAGGTATGTTTCAGACATGTTTTAGCTCTCTCCTTTAATAAAATTACTAAACACATTTAAAACAGACAAACTAAACAATATAGTTTAGAGATGCATAAGTGATACATGAAGGGAAGGTTAATACAGACTTCAGGCTAGTGGAAGCCTGGGAGAGAGAGAGATTTGTGATGAGGATCTATATTTCTTTAGCATGAGTGCTTAATTTAGTGCTATTCTTCAAAATTATTAAATTATGAAGTTATATAACTAAAATATTCATATTTCATAGCCAAAAAAACTTTAGTGGAATTTTTCTACCTCTGAATTCTGGTTTTTCTTTTTTAAAAAATTGTTATTTTATAAATTTTATTTGTTGGTTTTTAGAGAAATAGGAAGGGAGGGTGAGAGGAAGAGGGAGGGAGAACAAGGGAGGGAGGGAGGGAGGGGGGGAGAGAGAGAGAGGGAGAGAGAGAGAGAGACGGACTTATTGTACTTATTTATGCATTCATTGGTTGATTCTTGTGTGTGCCTGGACCGAAGATCAAATCTGCAATCTTAGTATGTTGGGAGGACGCTCTGACCAACTGAGCCACCTGGCCAGGCCTTAAAATTTTTTTTAGTTTTTTTTTTTTAATTTTTCATTTACAGTTGACATACACTATTATATTAGTTTCAGGTGTACAACATAGTGATTCAACATTTATGTAACTTATGAAGTGATCACCCCAACAAGTCTAGTATCCATGACACCAATGTACTTATTACAATACTAGAGGCCCACTTGTGCACTGGTGGGGTCCCTCAGCCTGGCCTACGCCCTCTCGCAACCCGGGACCCTTCAGGGGATGTTGGACTGCCAGTTTAAGCCTGATCCCCTCAGGGATGTAGCAGTGAGCAAAACAGCAGGAGGCTGGGGAGGAGCTCCAGCCAGACGGGTGCTGCTCCTGCTCATCCCGACCCAACTGCTGCCCTTCGGTAGCCCTGCTGCGGAGGTGTGAGAGGCTCGCGCTGCTGCAGCTGGGCTCGCCAGCCATGAGCCCAGCCAGCAGAGGGCAACTCCTGCATTGAGCGTCTGCCCCCTGATGGTCAGTGAGTGTCATAGCTGCTGGTCGATCTGTCATTCGGTTGCTTAGGCTTCTATATACTAGTATATAGACTAGTATATAGATTATTGACTACTATATTCCCTATGCTGTACTTTACATCCCCATGGCTGTTTTTATACAAGACAATGTGTACATCTTAATTTCTTCCTCTTTTTCACCCATTCCACCAACCCCTCCTCCCATCTGGCAACCATTAATATGTTCTCTGTATCTATGAGTTTGTTTGTTTCTTCATTTATTTTTTTTAGATTCCACACTTAAAGGAAATCATATGGTATCTGTCTTTCTCTGAATTATTTCACTTAGCATAATACTCTCTAGGTCTATTCAGGTAGTTGCCAGTTTGTTTTTTTCCACTGCTTATTTTCTGAAAATATTCTAATAAACTTTTCCAAATCTCTGAATCCTTAAAAAACAACACAAAAACACACACACCATACAACACCCTAGGTGATTCACAAGAATTTAAAGAAACTCAAATCTGAGTGTCTCACAGGAAGAGGGCTTCCTTTTATTACAGCTTTAAAGTAGGGGTGGGGAACATCCAGCCTGAGGAGGTCCGGCCCTGCCAAGGCATCAGGGGTGAGTTAATTAAATGTTTGACCAAACGTTGGTGGCTAATTTTTAAGTTGATAATTTTGTATGGCCAGCAAGTGATCTTATAAATATCCAAATAACCTTTTGCAGTAAAAAGGTTCCTCATCCCTCTAAAGTGCTGGAGAATCCTCTAGGATTTTGCTCCTGCTCTTTCTCTCTTGTATTTTCAACCTTTCAACTTCAAGTGTGCCCTATCTTACACACACACCAGTCGACCTGATATTACAACCAACTCTCATTGTTTCCTTCTCTTATACACTCAAAGTCTTCAATAAAATGGCTCTATCTTTAACGTCCCAGTATCTCTCGTTTTAAAACCACAAATGGTGAGATTGATCCACTGAGCTGAAAACAGGTATGAACTTCCAACTATCTACCATTCATTTCCACTGGCAAATCCCTACTCACCATTCCAATTTCAGTTTAAATATCACCTTCCAGGTAAAGCCTTGCTACATCTCCCCCCAAGGGCTCATCACTTATCTATTAAAAATTTCTGACACTGAAAGGCCTACCTTTACATTTAAGACAAAGTCAAAAGTTTTCCAGACAAGCAACAAAAAATAAGATTATTTAGAATGTCTGTGGAGAAGGTGGTCACAAGTACAAAACTCCAGTTATAAGAAAAGTAAGTCTTGGGAATGTAAAGAAAAG